>NW_024715567.1:0-16386 GCF_018991925.1 Homarus americanus
ACTGGGAAGGGTGTGGAATCCCCCCATCCCCCATCCACACCCATCCTGGGAGGTGAAGAATGGCACCATCCGGTAGTTGGCAACGGAAGGTATCAGGACCCTCCGAGTGGGAAGGGTGTGGAATCCCCCCATCCACACCCATCCTGGGAGGTGGAGAATGGCACCATCTTGTAGTTGGCAACGGAAGGTATCAGGACCCTCCGACTGGGAAGGGTGTGGAATCCCCCCATCCACACCCATCCTGGGAGGTGGAGAATGGCACCATCTGGTAGTTGGCAACGGACGGTATCAGGACCCTCCGACTGGGAAGGGTGTGGAATCCCCCCATCCACACCCATCCTGGGAGGTGGAGAATGGCACCATCCGGTAGTTGGCAACGGAAGGTATCAACACCCTCCGACTGGGAAGGGTGTGGAATCCCCCCATCCACACCCATCCTGGGAGGTGGAGAATGGCACCATCCGGTAGTTGGCAACGGAAGGTATCAGGACCCACCGACTCGGAAGGGTGTGGAATCCCCCCATCCCCCATCCACACCCATCCTGGGAGGTGGAGAATGGCACCATCCGGTAGTTGGCAACGGAAGGTATCAGGACCCACCGACTGGGAAGGGTGTGGAATCCCCCCATCCCCCATCCACACCCATCCTGGGAGGTGGAGAATGGCACCATCCGGTAGTTGGCAACGGAAG
Source organism: Homarus americanus (assembly GCF_018991925.1). Lineage (NCBI taxonomy): Eukaryota > Metazoa > Arthropoda > Malacostraca > Decapoda > Nephropidae > Homarus > Homarus americanus. The sequence continues at coordinate 692 of NW_024715567.1, forward strand.
GTATCAGGACCCTCCGACTGGGAAGGGTGTGGAATCCCCCCATCCCCCATCTATCTGTGTCTCTGTGTCTGACTGTTTCTGCCAGTCTGTCTCACAATATCGATCTGTCTGTCTTTCTGATTTTCTGCCTCTGTTTTTCTGTCTGTCTGTCTCTTTCGTCTATATGTTAGTCTATGTCGCCGTCTCTGTTTCTGTCTGTCCCTCTATTTCTCCGTCTGTCTGTCTGTCAGTTGTCTGCTTGTGTCTGCGACAAACAGACAGACAGGCAGACAGAAAGAAACGGACACAGAGACCAACAGACAGACAGAGATTCCTACAAGTTGTTATTATTTCTTCTTTTACCAAAGTGTTCCTGTTGCTTAACAACTCAATCAGATACGTTATGGTTACGTGGTGAGTCAAGGGACAGTTGTCTGTTTCAGTTTGGGTGACAGCGGTCGAGCCTGAGAAGAGCGCCGGACCTTCTTATTTACGGCGATTCCTTCTTTATCTTGAGTTAGTAGCCAAGATTGTCTGTCTCTCCCTGTCTGCCTCTGACTGTCTGTCTGTCTCCGCTCGTCTGTTTGTCTGTCTGTATGTCTTTTTCTGTCTGTGTCTTTCGGTGTGTTTGTCCGTTTGTCTGACGGTTTCTGTCTGTTTCTGTGTGTCTGTCTGTTTAATGTCTGTCTGTCTGTGTCCGTCCGTCTGTCTGTTTTTCTAACTGTCTCTGTTTGTCTGTCTGTCTACAAATCCTCCCTAAGGAATCCTATCCTATAAATCAACATACCCGACCACCGCCCCCCCACCCCCCGCCCCCCAACAAAAAATAAATAAATAATTAACAAAACAAAAATAAATAAATTAATTAATAAATAAAAAAATAAAAAATAAAATAAAATAATAAATAAATACAATGAGATAAAATACCAACCAACCTCCAAACACAGCAACACCCCCCCCCCAGACAAAGCCGCACAGAAATACTTACAATTCTCTATACCCAACCTCAGCGACAACCCTCTCAATAAAAACAACCTAACTCAACAACTCCTTTCAACAAAAAACAGACAGACAGATAGAGAGACAGAACAGACAGCCAGTGACCGACACAGTGGAAAGACAGAGAGGCTGAGACAGAGAGGCTGAGACAGAACGAGACAAACACAGACACAGACAGACAGTGACAGACATTGTAAAAATAGACTGGCAGACAGAGACAGACTGACGGACAGACAAACAGAGATACAAAGACAGACAGAGACTGAGAGACAGACGGACAGAGACAGTTAGACAAACTAACTCTACCAAAGCACCAATCACCTACTGCGGCACCAAGAGACGCCAACCCCAGTAAATAGAAACCCTCCTCCTGGTGTACATTAACACAGTATAACCTTTTTCTTCTATATTTTAAATTTATTTCTGTTCCTTTTTCGCCCCCCCCCAGGCCCCGTTGTGGGTCGTTTGATCTGTGCCTAATTCCCATTAAAAAAAAAAGCAACTGGCTGGGCCCAGCCTCGAACTGGTCCCGGCGGTGCTAGACGTAGTTCGTCAGGCCACCGCCAGGGTCTACTGTCGGCTTTTGTGAAGGTGGTTTTGTTGTTTTTCTTTAATAATTCATATATTTTCGTAGTTTTTCTCAGGATTTGTATGAATTTATACTCAAATAACAGAGTTACAATTGTATTGAAGCTGTGTGTGGCCCTTTTACAGCCAATCTTGGCTACTAACTCAAGATACACTTGTGTGTGCGTGTTTGACTGTCGTGTGTATGAGTGTCGTGAATCATGAAGAAATTTTGCAAGAACCTTACCAAAACACATACAAAAGAATACCAAACAGTTATAAACAACAGCGAAACGGTAACTCTGCTATTTGAGTTTAAAATCACGTTAAGAACTGCGAAAATAAATCAATTATTGAAGAAAAACTGCAAAAATACCACATGTAACATAAATACAACTTCTGGAATGTTGATTAATGTCCCCCTGGCGGTGGCCTGGCGAACTAGGGGGGGGGTCACAGCTTCCATGGTAAACACTTTAAATATTATGAGTGTCTCTCACCCACAATGGAGAGGCCTACACTATTTTCTCTCACCACCGCTGTCTACACCTACACTATGGTTACTCACACGAGCCAGAAGCACCGGACATGGAGTAGAAAAATTGTCCTCGTTGCAGATGGTGACGTCATCGTGTGGGTAGCAACGGACCCTGGTGTTATGGTGAAGTAATGGTGAGGTGATGGTGATAGTAAAAGAGATGGTGAAGTTCTTGGGAAGGCCACAGTGAGGTAACGATGAGAATGGTGATATTATGGTGAAATGATGGTGAGGTGACTAGAGGAACTATTCACTAGAGGACCGATGCTGGTGAAGGGTTACTGGTGCACCACTGAAGTATGAATGAAGAAGTAATGATAAAAAAGATAGCTAAAAGGAATGATGGTGAGATATAAGAGAAGAGGTGATGGTGAGTTTTAATGGTGATGGTGAGCGTAATGGTCCGGGTTTACAAGCTTTTACATATACGTGAACGCTTTAAGATTATAACACACACACACACACACACACACACCATTTTTATCCTTCATATCCCGAGAAAATTTACTCAACTAAAATAAATAACTATGACCTGGAACCTGGACCACTATGTTATGCTGTAAAAATAAACTCCTAACTAGACCCCCCACAAGGTACTGTAGTGGACTTCTCCCCTACAACTGCCTACAACTGCGTAGCAGCTCACCACCTGCTTTCGCATTCCAATGTGCCGCCTTCCCTAGCAACCAACCAGATGTTACCGTATCTTAGCAACGAAATTATTCACCGGCTACTTCTCGGGTTTTCCCACCATGACTCATGGCGGCTGCTGCGGGGTATATAAGCTCTGTCTCTCCATTGAGATTGAGTCGATCCACTCGCCAGCCAGCCTTCGTTGTGAACGGACGTCTCTCTAGACCCCTCACTGCAAAGCCAGCCAGCCTATCTCTTACCACTGACAAACTGCACTCAATCATCAACCTCATTGCCATTACTTCATACAACAGGGAAGCTCGTTTCAGACAACGCCCTTTCTGTACCTCCCTACTGATCAGGGGTGACTCCTGATCAGAGGTGGCCCAGACTGGGAGATCTGTAACGGTTTTTCTGCAGCGGACTTGGGCCGCGATCCCACTGGTGCACTTGCACCATTGGCTATTTCTCCTTGATCTTCCTTCTTTTTCGCTCTGGCCTGGGGACCTGCACCCTAGAGGTGTATTCGTCCTTGGGTCCCCCCTGTAACTGTTCACCTCCACTGTAGGAGATTGTGAACACGAAAGGGGGTAGGAGCAGAACTCCCCCCCCCTCCGCCGAGCCTTCCTGGGAAACCGTGATCGTGCGTGTTCCACCTGGGAAGGGGGTCGCAATCCTGAATCCTTACCCCTCCCCCCCAATTAGGTACACTAGCTCACGCCTATAAGTGAGCATTCAGTAACACTAGGGAAGTAGGATCCCCTGACGGGGCTTTCGGGACAGTGTTGCGGGAACCACTCTACGACCACTCAACCAACAAGTGGCGGTGGGGAGTGCTGTAATTCTCGTAACAAACTCTGTCCTGGAATAGGTAGGTCTCAAGTCTGAAATCACGCAAGGGTGGCATGTCCACCACACACCCTCTAGAATGACGGCACACCGGATACGGATACGCTCCCATGAAGGGGGCGTGACTGACGGAAGAAAAAATGAATTAGCAAGACTCCTTACTTCAACACTACTGATCAAAATTTCAAACCTTATCACGACCAAGGACTCCTTCATCGCCCTGTGCCTGACTGAGAATGATGTTGACCAACTCCTATCGAACGACAGCACAAGGAAACTGAAATCCGCGAAATTCGAAGTTGCAATCCCTCCTCAACTCCGAGCGAGGAAGTCAATCGTGATCAAAAAATTAGATAAAGCAATCACTGAAGAATCTAGCGAACTGGAATTGGCATCTGATATAGAAGACAAAAATGAATGGGCCAAGGTGGAGGAAGTTATCAAGCTGCCCAGACTGCCATCCATGCTGAAAATACGGTTCACTGAAATAGCCATGGCCCAAAAAGCAATCCAGGAGGGACTGTGTCTCTCCTACTACCACGTCAGCAGCAGCCAGGTGGAGCAGGAGGAATTCTTCCCCATAACTCCATGCTGGAATTGCTACCAATATTCACACATGGCAACAGACTGCCCTAACAAGGACACCAAGCACTGCTCAGAATGCGGGAATAAGGGGCACACCTTCAGAGAGTGCAAACACAAAGACAACCCCAAATGCCTAAACTGCGAAGGGGATCACAGAACACTGGCTACTCGCTGCCCCATACGAAAAGCGATAGTCAATCAAAAGAAGGAGAAGGAGAGGGAGAAGACACAGGAACAGCAAAACAAGACATACTCAGCTGTAACCAAACTAACCAGAGAAACGACAAAGATCCTCGAAAAAGTCGCCACACCACCCCCCGCAAACCAACCTATTGTGCTTCAGCTTGGAAATAATCTTTCTGTAAAAATAATGACATCCATAATCCACGCCCACATCATGAATATAGCCAGACCTGGAACTTTCGCCAAGGCAGCAAGAGACATGTTCGCCGCCAACAACCTGCCAGATATGGAATTCCCAAATGATGTGCCTTCCTCTGAAATCTTCAACTTCATTTACAAATCAGAGAGCACCGAAATCCAAATACCAACAACTCACGAACCATCAACACAAGAACAGACTACCTCAGACATACAACCCGAGCCAGCAAGCGAGGAAGAATCAATGGAAGACTCAAGCGAAGATGAAACCACCACAATAACAGAACAAGCCGCCAGAGTCAAAACCCCAAAAAAGAACCAAACAGGAACTAAGGCACCACCTGCTACGGAGAACAAAGACCTAGGGCATGAAACTGGTATCCGATTTTACTCCACTACAGCTCCTCCCATAGTCTCAACAGAAAGACTATTGGCAGAAATAAGGCAAGGCAAGATCAAATACACATACTCAGACAAAAACCTAGATGACACACATATTGAAACACTAATCAAGAAAGGAAGAATCCTCACAAAACACAACAGAATAGAAAGAGTTGATCAGTCAACATATAAAAAGATCCGCTTGGGCCTGGACAGGAGGCTGTCAGGGGAGCACCGGTCAGCAAAAATGGCGCAAACCAGCTCTAGACACCAGCCTTCATAATAAATAAGCTAAAAATAATCCAACAATGTCTTAGCATGGATCCCACAAAGAGCAAGCGAATTATACAACACATACCGTAACATAGACCCAGATATTATTCTCATCAATTCGCATGGTAAGAAAAACTCAGAAAAAATAAAACTATTTAACTACACAGTATACCAAAAAAACAACCAAGACACACCACATGATGGAATAGCCATAGCCATCAAACGAAACATACAACACAAGATACACGACTCATTTCAAGAAAACTTTCTGGCGATCGAAATTAACTGCCCAACAGGACCTATTATAATCGGCACCTGTTACCTCCCTCCGAGAAGACCCATATTCCCACTAGCAGACATGCTCAAACTCCTGAGAAGAAACATACCAGCATATTTCTTGGGTGATTTAAATGCTCGACATCGCGTCTTGGGACACCAGGACAACAACGCCGTGGGCAAGATTTTAAACACATTACTGAGTCATGGCAACGCAATACACCTCGGCCCGGAATTCCCCACATACATCAGTGCAGGTAAAATCGGACATCCAGACATAGTACTAACAAACCAGCATCACCATCTTAACCTGCAAATGGAACCCGGCCCAATAACCACCAGTGACCATCTCCCTATAGTAGCCACACTCTCCACGTCGCCAATTCAGATCCCTGCCAGGACGAGATACAGCTACAGCCGATCCAACTGGGAGGAATTCCAAAATGAGCTAAGCAACCACCAAATAACCCGGCTAAACAACAAACACACCTCCCAAATAGACAGCACACTGGAGACATGGTACGGAAACGTGATCCAAGCAATGGAACACCACATACCCACGACCACTCACCGCACATTACCACACCCCCAATACACACACATCAATCAAGAATTTTACAGACACAGTTTAGTAACTTATTCAAATTAATCCTAGAACATGGATGGACGCCAGAATACAGAATACAATATTACACCATACACGATCAACTAAGAGACATGTCCAAAGAAGCATACGTGAATAACTGGGAGAAATTAATAACAGACACAGAAGCAACTTACCACGACCCGAAAAAATTCTGGCGAAAAATTAAAAACCTAATGGGAATCTCAAGCAACGAGTCAAACTACATTTTAAATAGCAACCAAATCAAATTAACTGAACCCAAAGAACAAGAACCTGAATTCAGAAAATACTGGAGCAAAATTTTTCAAATAAGCCAAGAAGACAACCTGAACTTCTGTATGAATACCGAGCAACAAGTAACCAATCACATGACACACACAACCCACATCTGGCACCCAAGTCCCAGCATAGACACACACACGCTTTGGACGATCTTTCCACACTGATTCAACCAATCACCGCAGAGGATATTCAGAAAACAATAATCAGTTTCAAAAATAAGGCCCCGGGCATCAGTAAAATTAACAAACCCATACTCCAGCATCTACCAATCAACATGATACACCAACTCAGTCACATTTTTAATGCAGCACTTGCCTCTGGCTACTTCCCAAGAAAATTTAAAACAGCAATCATCAGACTTATATCAAAACCAGGTAAATCCCCAACCCAAGTAGCAAACTACAGACCAATCTCTCTCCTAGAAATACCGGGAAAAATCCTAGAAAAAATAATTAACCGCCGACTGAGAACACACCTCGAATTTGAGGAGAAATACAACCCCAGACAGCATGGATTTAGAAAACATAGAGGAACCCATACAGCCTTAGCCCTAATTTACGAAAACATAGCAAACGCGATGCACAACAACGAACAATGTAACGTAGTACTAAGGGACGTAGCTAAAGCATTCGACAAGGTCTGGCACCTAGGACTCAAATACAAAATTACCACCCAAGAACTTCCCAACAACTTTACTTCCATTCTCTGCAACTTCCTCGATAATAGAGGCCAAAATTATCATAGGTAACCACACAGGCCCAAGCTTCAAATTATACAGCGGAGTACCACAGGGAAGCAACCTCTCGCCAACACTCTACACAATATATACGGCGGACATGCCACCTCCTGTACACGGAGAATATGTAGCCTATGCTGATGACGTCACACAAATCATCCGATATCCAGGCAAGGGCAAACAGATGATGGCAAGGATAACAACCCACGCCATCGAGCAAATCAACGAATATGAAAAAAAATGGAAAATTCAAACCAATACACAGAAACTAATGATAATACATATTGCCAGAAAAAACCCTACACCAATCACAGTCAACAACGTACCTATACAATACTCCAACCAAGGTAAAATTCTGGGACTCACAATAACAAGAACAGGCATAGCAAAACACGTAAAACAACGCAAACAGACTGCCCAATCACAACTCACGAAACTGAGACGATTCAGCAAAATGGACACCAAAATTCAACTACACCTATACAAAGCACTTATCCGCCCACACCTAGAATATCCACCAATACCACTCAACACGATCAGCAAATCCAGCCAACTTAAACTTCAAGCAGTACAAAACAAAGCTATCCGTAGAGCATCAAAGCAACTTCCGCCATACACCACCAAAATACAAGAACTTCACGAATTATTCGATATCGAACCACTGAACATACGTACACACAGCCAAGCACAGAGAGTATGGACCAAACTTGAAGAGATGGAGGACCCATTATTCTCCAAGTTAAAAGAAGAAGGAACAACTAAAATACACAGCTGGTGGCCTAAGAGCTTCCATGCTGACATTACAGAACAAGAACCACTCTACACAAAGAGATAAACAAATAACACTACCACCGGACAAATAAAAATTAACACTCACTAAAATAATGAATATCTAGCTAGCTTAACTCCTCCCCCTCCCTCCTCAACCTCCTTCCCTGAGCGGACGGGCCTGTGCTGCGCACTGCCGCCACCCAATCATTTCAACTCGTCTCCGCTAGGTGGACAGCCCACCTGCTATCTACCCCTCCCACTCTTCTTCCCGTTTCCACGCTTTACTTCTCTCTCTCTCTCCTCTCCTTTCCCAGTGCAAAGTCATTTCTTTACTTCATTATCATCATCATCACGAGATTCATTCTGACCATATTTCTTGAACAAGCAACATCTCCTCCAGCAAGCTCCACGCTGTTAACAATTCATTCAACCAGGAGGCCAGCAACAGGCAACACCTTCTCTAACGAAGCTCCTGCACATCTACCTCCTTCAACACGATACTCCCGAACGTCTTCTACTGAGCTGCTCCCCACCACACGGCATCTCCAGCACCAGACTGTCTATCATATAACTTATATATATATATTATACAAGAAAACCACATTAGAGTTTCCTTCCATCCTGAGTGCTAGACAACTTTAATATCTCGATACCCCTACAATACCAAACACCTGAGAATAATAAATTAACACCCTGAGTACGATACCAACCCGTGTATAATGAACTAACCCTGAGAACTAGATATCTTATCCCGCATTCTCTTGCTCAGTATAGAATCAACTTGTCTAACAAAATCTTCATATAAATAAGCAAGATCGAATCAATATAGATCTGTATAAAGATTAAAGGTAAAATCTTCAAGGTATTTTAATTAGTTTCTATCAATACTTCTTACTGTAACAGGTAGATGGTGTGCTGGAAATTCATTTTGTTCGTGGAGGTTTAGATGTACTCAAGGTGTGAGAATGTGAGCTTTTGAGAGTAAAATTTTGAGTACATTTATGAGGGTGGACTTTTACGCAAACTTTTGAGAGAGAACTTTTGAGAATCAGAGCTTTTAAAGACGTGAACTTGGCGACAAATAAATGTATTGTGATATGTTTGTAGTTTTTCTCTAACGATCTACATGTATACATCTACAGAACGCGGCACCATATTAACCAACAACACAAATGAGAAAAAATCCCTATAGCTGTACTGTTGTTTCTGAATAAATTACTTCACTATCCAAAACCTTCGCTTCACCCTCAACTCATGCTATGCAGATCATCCAATCACTTTTAATTAAGGTACAACAGACTCCCGCTTCAAACAACATATAGCAAAAAGAAAAAGAAAAGTATACAGAAATTTCTCCCCATATATTTTGTTTTCTTCATTTTATCGATTTTTTTCCGGCACATTCTTCTTTTTTTTTTTTTTAACCACGTGATGACAATTATTATCTTAGTATTTTATGATTATATCTGGGTTTAACGGTATACACGTGTGAATAATCTATATGCCCATAAAAACGACATGTAATGTATTTCAAAATGAGAATTAGTTACAGAACAGCAAATTCACTATAATTTTCGCCCTCAAACAAACCATCATCTATTGTGTATCAGTAAGTAACCGGATTAATCTGTCTAGGTTACCGGTAGGTTAGTTTTGGTTAGCTTAAGTTAGGACATGTGATTAGGTTAGGTTAGGTTACGTCATAGTTAAGTTAGGTTAGGTTAGATACGGTTAGATTATATTACATTAAGTTAGGAAACGTCCGGACAGAAGACCAAACTAACTCGCTGCTCCGGTGTCGTGTTTAAGGCCGCATTCTGCCACCCTCTTATCGACTGAAAAGACCAAGTAATAACTGCCTCCACTATATGGGGCCAATTACTGAAAATATTCACCATGAACAAGTGTTACTGCGCCTTTGTAGTTGGGACACTAATACCCTGCCATAGATTGTAGATAACTTAAGCATTGGTGATCATAATCATCTTATTTGACCGATCATGTGGGCTGTAAGATGTGAATGGATCTCCGTATACTGTGCTACACGTGTGGGGGGACCTTGTGTCTCAAGTCCTTCTGCTGTGGTATACAAGATGGCGCCTGGCTATAAATAACAGTAAATAAAAAAAAAATCTGTATATGACCGAAACTAAATATAAAAGATCTCGGCCACAAGTATTAACAAAAATATTTAAGAAGTAATCACACACTGGAGAATAATCACAGAAATATTGAGGTGGTGAAGGCGTTAGACCACAACTACACAGATAACATAGCAAATTATGACTCCAGAACATAATGAAGACCTCAGACCACAAATAGATATACAATTAGAGAGCAAGGGATCACCCCCAAAGACCACAAGGGTATAAAGAACCTCTGACAAAGACTCCAGTAAACAATATAGAGAAATACTTCGAAGACTCAAAACCACAACACAAACCTTTTTTATTCAAACCCAAAACCGCAATAGAGATACAGTATATTTCTATGATCTCAATCAAGAATTTTCTGTAAGGCCGAAAACCGCAAGAAGTGTAGTAATTATTGAAGAGATAAGATAAGCCCTGTATATAAACGTGCCGATAATTAAAAAAAAATAAATAAAAATTTGAAAGTTTCCTGGGAATTATTAACAAGTACGACCAAGGTAACAAGGAAAGTAAGAATTAACAGAAAGTAAATCCCCAAGTAAAAAGGTGCGCGGCAATTATTAGAAAGTACAAAAAAAAGAAAGTTGCCCATGAATTATCAGAGACAAAACCCGAAAATGAAAGGAGTCTAGGAATTATGTGGAACAGAGAGAGAGAGAGAGAGAGAGAGAGGCAGACCACAAGACTTGTCATTGTAAAATAAGAACAGATACAGGAAGAACTATATTTAAATTATCAAAAATTAAATAAAATTAGACAAAAAGAAATTTTCCTTGGTGTTGTTAGAAAGCAAAAATCATGACAAAGACGAGAAATAAATATTAGAAAGTGTAACCCAAGACAGAAAGGCATAAAGAAACTCTTAGAAAGTAAAACCCGACACAAAATGGTGGCTAGAAAGTATTAGAGAATGTTTACCTAGGCGGAGAAAGATGACCAGCTTAGGTTAGGTTAGGATGTTAGAAAAACACCCGAAAAAGAGAAGCTCACAGTACTCAATAGAAAGTAAAACAGACGAGAAGAAAGGCGCCACAAATGTTCTAGAAAGTAAACCAGAGAAAACATGCAGAAGAAGACGAGAGATTTAAACATTAATTAGAAGTGAAAACGTGATTAAACATTACACATTAATTATCAGATTATCAAACCGTAGAAATAAACGGTCGATGGAATTAAAAAAAAGTAAAATTGAAGACAGAAAAACAAATATTATCTTCAAATGTAAAACTGAATACATAAAAAAAAACTAAACGAGAAATATATTGAAGGAAAAGATTTAATATAGAACGATAAAACAAGAATTAAAAAATGGAAAAGAGACACAGGCAGGAAACAGTAGAATCATTTAGCGAAGCATTGAGACTACAGAACTGGGGCTACATGTGAGAGTAGAATTATTTAGCGAAGCATTGAGACTACAGAACTGGGGCTACATGTGAGAGTAGAATTATTTAGCGAAGCATTGAGACTACAGAACTGGGGCTACATGTGAGAGTAGAATTATTTAGCGAAGCATTGAGACTACAGAACTGGGGCTACATGTGAGAGTAGAATTATTTAGCGAAGCATTGAGACTACAGAACTGGGGCTACATGTGAGAGTAGAATTATTTAGCGAAGCATTGAGACTACAGAACTGGGGCTACATGTGAGAGTAGAATTATTTAGCGAAGCATTGAGACTACAGAACTGGGGCTACATGTGAGAGTAGAATTATTTAGCGAAGCATTGAGACTACAGAACTGGGGCTACATGTGACGGTAGAATTATTTAGCGAAGCATCGAGACTACAGAACTGGGGCTACATGTGAGAGTAGAATTATTTAGCGAAGCATCGAGACTACAGAACTGGGGCTACATGTGAGAGTAGAATTATTTAGCGAAGAATTGAGACTACAGAACTGGGGCTACATGTGGGAAATGGAGTATTACTTAAACATTGAGACTAGAGACTAGAACATGTGAGAGTAAAGGTGTTAGCAAACGGTGAGACTACAGAACTGGGCTACATGTGACTGACTGGGGTGTTGGCGACATTGAGACTACAGAACTGGGCTACGTGTGACAGTGGGAGTGTGGCAAACGTGGACTACAGAACTGGGGCTACGTGACGGTAGGGTGTTGGCAAGCATTGAGACTACAGAACTGGGAGCTACGTGAGAGTGGGGTGTTGTGAAGCATTAAGGACCTTCTACAGAACTGGGGCTACGTGTGACAGTGAGGTGTTGTGAGCATCAAGGGACTAAGAACTGAGACTTACATGTGACCAGTGGGTGTTGTGAAGCATTGAGACTACAGAACTGGGGCTACATGTGACGGTAGAATTATTTAGCGAAGCATTGAGACTACAGAACTGGGGCTACATGTGACGGTAGAATTATTTAGCGAAGCATTGAGACTACAGAACTGGGGCTACATGTTAGAGTAGGATTATTTTGCGAAGCATTGAGACTACAGAATTGGGGCTACATGTGACGGTATAATTATTTAGCGAAGCATTGAGACTACAGAACTGGGGCTACATGTGACGGTAGAATTATTTAGCGAAGCATTGAGACTACAGAACTGGGGCTACATGTGACGGTAGAATTATTTAGCGAAGCATTGAGACTACAGAACTGGGGCTACATGTGACGGTAAAATTATTTAGCGAAGCATTGAGACTACAGAACTGGGGCTACATGTGACGGTAGAATTATTTAGCGAAGCATTGAGACTACAGAACTGGGGCTACGTGTGACGGTAAAATTATTTAGCGAAGCATTGAGACTACAGAACTGGGACTACATGTGACGGTAGAATTATTTAGCGAAGCATTGAGACTACAGAACTGGGGCTACATGTGACGGTAAAATTATTTAGCGAAGCACTGAGACTACAGAACTGGGGCTTCCATGTGACAGATATAATTATTTGTGACATTGAGACTAAGACTGAGGCTACATGTTGAGTAAATTATTTGGCAAACATTGAGACTAGAGCTGGGGCTACATGCGGTAGTAAAGTGTTGTGAAACATTGAGACTACAAGACTGGAGCTACATGTATTGGTAAGAATTGTTGGCAAGCATTGAAGACTACAGAACTGGGGCTACATGTGACAGTGGTGTTGTGAAGCATTGAGACTACAGAACTGGGGCTACATGCTTGACGAGTAGAATTATTTAGCAAGCAGTGAACTGAACTGGGGCTACATATGACAGTAAAATTATTTAGCAAGAAGCGTGAGACTTACAGAGACTGAATTACATGTGACAGTAGGAATTGTTGTGAAGCATTGAGACTACAGAGACTGGGGCCTACATGTGACGGTAGAATTATTTAGCGAAGCATTGAGACTACAGAACTGGGGCTACATGTGACGGTAGAATTATTTAGCGAAGCATTGAGACTACAGAACTGGGGCTACATGTGACGGTAGAATTATTTAGCGAAGCATTGAGACTACAGAACTGGGGCTACATGTGACAGTAGAATTATTTAGCGAAGCATTGAGACTACAGAACTGGGGCTACATGTGACAGTAGAATTATTTAGCGAAGCATTAATACTATATGATGTTGCTAATACTTGTAAGATTATAGATTAATTAGCTTATATATTTTGTAACGAATACATAGCGGTATATAGCGTAGAGTATAGCTCAGTTATAAATTAGACAATACAGAAGGTAACTAATACTAAACGAGATACAAAGAGAAATATCACATTTAGTTCAGTTATACGTCATAGTAAATAATTAATATTACAAAAATACAAACACATACAACAGGTAACTAAACATTAATACAGCAATAATACAGTAAGGTAAGAGAATGCACTACCTAACTCACTTGTACCATACACCCACCAATTCACCTCATGGCTGTATTCTCAGTACAGTGTATATATCAAAGACGATGATACAAGTCATTATAAAGTAACACACCAAGTAACATACATACCTGTCATTGAAGTAGCTCCTTGAATGACATAAAAGAGATAAATTCATATTCATATAATGACCGCCTTATATATGCATCATAATAATAATAATAATAATAATAATAATAATAATAATAATAATAATAATAATAATAATAATAATAATAATGATAATGATAATAATAATAATAATGATAATAATAATAATAATGATAATAATAATAATAATGATTTTTTATTTATTGTTTTCTTAAGGTATGCGTTTCAAATACACAAAATAATGCTAAAAAGTTAATGTTATTTTTTGCATTTGAAATTAACTAAGTTTTTATATATTATTATGTAGAAATATCCAATAACATTAGTATCTCTAGAAAATATCGTCTTCATTATTATAACAATTTTAACGCCCCCCCCCCCAAAAAAAAATACTTTACACAATTTTATCAAACAAATTACAGGGATAATTTTTCTTTTAATTATATTACACAAACATAGGATGAATATTATTACCATACTTTCATCTTGAATAAAATACACCACTAATATGTAATAAAAATATAATGATAAAAAATTATGGTAAATAGATCCAAAATATAAGCACTCGATAATACAGTGGTTCTCAACCTTGTTTGCCCCATGCACCCCTTTCACCATATGTCAGAATGTCATTCCCCCCTCCTTTCCAAGATTGTCTGCCTCAAAAAGTGCATTCCAAATAATATGCATATAATACTGAAAAACCTTTATTTTTTTCCATATTAGTACATATACATTTACAATTTTACATGGATTATTTTTATAGTGGAGTTTTACAAATTAAATGCCAATTGAAAATGTTGATGGATTTATAAAACTTGAATAAAAGTAAAATAGTTTTTTTTTTTTATAATGAATTACTTAACAGACCAAACTGAAGCATAATGCAATAAACAAAAAGTTCAATAGAATACCAGGATATTGTAAATTTGTAATTAATTTTATTCAGATGAAGATTACAGTCAATGAGAAACCTGTGATTGTTTTTCTTCGCCAATTCTGGGATACGCGGAGGAGTGCTTGAAAGGGCACAACGCAGGTCATTTTCTACCTCTAATCTACTACGTTGCTTCGTTTTAATTTGCAACAGAGTTGAAAAGCCTGACTCACAAAGATAAGTCGACACAAACGGAAGCAATGCACGGGTAGCTCTTTCTGCCACTCTTGGGTAGGAATCGCACATCAAGGGCCAAAATTCTGTGATTGATTTCTCATCGAACATATCTCTTGCTCCCGAATCAGTTTTCCCCCCCTGAAAACCTGAATCCCCCCCCCCCTGGTTGAGAACCACTGCGATAATATATCCCTGTAAATAATCTAAATTACCATAGAAACTTTAACTATAAATACTCAGCGAATTAGGATCTAATTTATTCAATAAATTTAAAAAGCTCAGGAATCTACATAAACCTTCCATGTATATCTAAATATCTAATCCACATCCATGAAAAATATATATCGGTAACTCACCGCAAAAATCAATAGCTTAAGTAAAATTTTAAAATACATGACTGATAATGTCAGTGATAAGAATTAGGGTTTTATAATTAAGCCAACTGCATCACACATTTTACACCCAGACATACAGTACAGACCGTCACACACAAACACATAGAGCACCGATATACCCATAAATAACTCAAACCAACAGAAATAAATATTACACACACACAAACCGACACATTCACAAATATTAAAAAACACTC
>NW_024715568.1:0-29968 GCF_018991925.1 Homarus americanus
CACCTCATAAACTCCCAGGAACACCTCTGACTCTCCCAGGTACACCTCTGACACTCCCAGGTACACCGATGACACTCCCTGGTACACCTCTAACACTCCCAGGTGCACCGCTGACACTCCCAGGTACACCGCTGACACTGTCAGTTACACCTCAGACAATGCCAGGTACACCTCCTACACAGCCAGGTACACCTCAGACACTCCCAGGTACACCTCAGACACTCCAAGGTGCACCTCTGACACTCACAAGTGCACCTCTGACACTCCTAGGCACACGTCTGACACTCCCAGGCACACCTCAGACACTAACAGGTACACCGCTGACACTCCCAGATACACCTCTGACACTCCCAAGTGTACCTCTGACATTCCCAGGTACACCTCCGACACTCCCAGGTACACCTCCGACACTCCCAGGTACACCCTCTGACACCCCAGGTACCCACTGACACCCTGGGAACACCCTCTGACACTTCTAGGTACACGTCCAACACTCCCAGATACACCCAGTGACACCCCAGGTACATCTCTGACACTCCTAGGTACACCTCTACCACCTGCACACCTCTGTGATACTCCCAGTGCCACCTCCGATACCCCAGGTACACCTCCCTCCGAGGCCCAGTGCACACCTCTGACACCCAGGCACTCCTCTGACACTCCCTAGTTCACCTCTGAGACTATCAGGTACACCTCCGATACTCCCATGTACACCTTTGAGACTCCCAGGTACTTCACTGACACTCCCTGGTATACCTCTGACATTCCCAGGTACACCTCTGACACTCCCAGGTTCACCTCTGATACTCCCAGGAACACCTCTGACACTCCCAGGTCCGCCTCCGACACTCCCAGGTACAACTCCGACACTCCCAGGTAAACCTCCGATACTCCTAGGTACACCTCTGACACTCCCAGGTACAGCTCTGACACTCCTACGAATTCCTCTGACACTCCCTCGTACTCCTCTGACACTCCCAGGTACACCTCTGACACTGCCAGGTACACCTCTGACAATCCCAGGTACTCCACTGACATTCCCTGGTACACATCTGACACTCCCAGGTACACGTCCGACACTCCCAGACACCCCCTGATACTCCCCAGTACACCCCACACCCTAGGCACACTTCTGACTCCTCCCAGGTACACTTCCGACACCCCAGGCACACCTCTGACACTCCCCAGGTACACCTCTGACATTCCCAGGTACCACTCTGACACTCCCTGATACACCTCTAACACACCCAGGTGCACCGCTGACACTGCCAGGTACACCTCTGACAATCCGAGGTACCTGTGACACTCCCAGGTACACCTCTGACGCTCCCAGGTACACCTCTGACACTCCCAGGTACACCTCCGATATTCCCAGGTACACCTCCGATATTCCCAGTTATACCTCTGATACTCCCAGGTACACGTTTGAGACTCCCAGGTACTCCACTGACACTCCCTGGAACACCTCTGACATTCCCAGTTACACCTCCGAGACTTCCAGTTACACCCCTGACACTCCCAGGTACACCTCTGACACTCCCAGGTACTCGTCTGATACTCCCAGGTACACCTATGACACTCCCAGGTACACCTCCGATACTGCCAGGTACACCTCAGACACTGCCAGGTACACCTCAGAAACTCCCAAGTGCACCTCTGACACTCCCAGGCACACCTCTGACACTCCGAGGTACACCTCCGATACTCCCAGGTACACCTCCGATACTCCCAGGTACACCTTTGAGGCTCCCAGGTACTTCACTGACACTCCCTGGTATACCTCTGACATTTCCAGGTACACCTCCGATACTCCCAGGTACACCTCTAATACTCCCATGTACAACTCTGACACTCCCAGGTAAACTCTCCGATACCCTAGGTACACCTCTGATACTCCCAGGTACACCTCTGACACGCCTAGGTATTCCTCTGACACTCCTTAGTACTCCTCTGACACTCCCAGGTACACCTCTGACACTGCCAGGTACACCTCTGACAATCCCAGGTACTCCACTTACATTCCCTGGTACACTTCTGACACTCCCAGGTACACGTCCGACACTCCCAGATACACCTCTGACACTCCCAGGTACATCTCTGACACTCCCAGGTACACTATGACTCTCCCAGGTACACCTCTGACACTCCCAGGTACACCTCTGACACTCCCAGGTACACCTCAGACACTCCCAGGTACACCTCTGATACTCCCTGATACACTTCTAACACACCCAGGTGCACCGCTGACACTGCCAGGTACACCTCTGACAATCCGAGGTACCTGTGACACTCCCAGGTACACCTCTGACACTCCCAGGTACACCTCTGACACTCCCAGGTACACCTCCGATATTCCCATGTACACCTCCGATATTCCCAGTTATACCTCTGATACTCCCAAGTACACCTTTGAGACTCCCAGGCACTCCACTGACACTCCCTGGAACACCTCTGACATTCCCAGTTACACCTCCGAGACTTCCAGTTACACCCCTGACACTCCCAGGTACACCTCTGACACTCCCAGGTACTCCTCTGATACTCCCAGGTCCGCCTCCGACACTCCCAGGTACAACTCTGACACTCCCAGGTACACCTCCGATACTCCTAGGTACACCTCTGATACTCCCAGGAACACCTCTGACACTCCCAGGTCCGCCTCCGACACTCCCAGGTACAACTCTGACACTACCAGGTAAACCTCCGATACTCCTAGGTACACCTCTGACACTCCCAGGTACACCTCTGACACGCCTAGGTATTCCTCTGACACTCCTTGGTACTCCTCTGACACTCCCAGGTACACCTCTAACAATCCCAGGTACTCCACTTACATTCCCTGGTACACCACTGACATTCCCTGGTACTCTTCTGACACTCCTAGGTACACGTCCGACACTCCCAGGTGCATCGCTGACACTCCCAGGCACATCTCTGACACTCCCAGGAACACCTCTGACTCTCCCAGGTACACCGCTGACACTGCCAGTTACACCTCAGACACTGCCAGGTACACCTCTGACACTCCTAGGTACACCCTGACACTCCCTGATACACTTCTAGCACACACCCAGGTGCACCGCTGACACTGCCAGGTACACCTCTGACAATCCGATGTCTGTGACACTCCCAGGCACACCCTCTGACACCCCAGGTACACCTCTGACACTCCCAGGTACACCTCCGATATCTCACAACACCTCCGATATTCCAGTTATACCTCTGATACTCCCAGGTACACCTTTGAGACTCCCAGGTACTCCACTGACACTCCCTGGAACTCCTCTGACATTCCCAGTTACACCTCCGAGACTTCCAGTTACACCCCTGACACTCCCACGTACACCTCTGACACTCCCAGGTACTCCTCTGATACTGCCAGGTACACCTCTGACACTCCCAGGTACACCTCCGATACTGCCAGGTACACCTCAGACACTGCCAGGTACACCTCAGACACTCCCAAGTGCACCTCTGACACTCCCAGGTACCCCTCAGACACTGCCAGGTACTCCACTGACATTCCCTGGTACACCCCTGACACTCCCAGGTACACCTCTGACACTCCCAGGTACACCTCTAACACTACTAGGTACTCCTCTGTCACTCCCTCATACACGTCTAACACTCCCAGGTACGCCGCTGACACTCGAAGGTACACCGCTGACACTGCCAGGTACACCTCAGACACTGCCAGGTACACCTCAGACACTGCCAGGTACACCACCGACACTCCCAGGTACACCTCTGACACTCCCAGGTACACCTCTGACACTCCCAGGTACACCTCTGACACTCCCTGATACACTTCTAACACACCCAGGTGCACCGCTGACACTGCCAGGTACACCTCTGACAATCCGAGGTACCTGTGACACTCCCAGGTACACCTCTGACACTCCCAGGTACACCTCTGACACTCCTAGGTACACCTCCGATATTCCCATGTACTCCTCCGATATTCCCAGTTATACCTCTGATACTCCCAGGTACACCTTTGAGACTCCCAGGTCCTCCACTGACACTCCCTGGTTCACCTCTGACATTCCCAGTTACACCTCCGAGACTCCCAGTTATACCCCTGACACTCCCAGGTACACCTCTGACACTCCCAGGTATAGCTCTGATACTCCCAGGAATACCTTGGACACTCCCAGGTACTCCACTGACACTCCCAGGTACACGTCCGACACTCCCAGATACACTCTAACACTCCCAGGTACATCTCTGACACTCCCAGGTACACCCCTCTGACACTGCCAGGTACACCTCTGACACTCCCAGGTACACCTCTGACACTGCCAGGTACACCACTGACACTGGCAGGTACACCTCTGACACTCCAGGTACACCTCTGACACCTCAGGTACACCTCTGACACTGCACACCTCAGACACCCCAGGAATACTTTAAAACTTCCAGGTACACCTCTGACACTTCCAGGTACACCTCTGACACTCCCAGGTACACCAATGACACTCCCAGGTACTCCACTGACACTCCCAGTTACACCTCTGACACTCCCAGGTACACCTCTGACACTCCCAGGTACTCCTCTCTGATGCTCCCAGGTACTCCTCTGACACTCTCAGGTACACGTCAGACACTCCCAGGTACACCTCTGACACTTGTGCACCTCTGGATACTCCCAGGTACACCCTGGACACTCCCAGGTACCTCCGACTCTCCCAGGTACACCTCAGACACTCCTCGGTACACCTCTCTGACACTGCCAGTGGCACTCTGACACTCCCAGGTACACCCCTGACACTCCTAGGTACACCTCTGACACCTCCCAGGTACACCTTGACACTCCCAGTTGCACCTCCATACCCTGCGTACACCTCTGACACTCCCAGGTACACTCCCTGACACTCCCAGGTACACCTCTGACACTCCCAGGTATACCTCTGACACTCCCAGGTACACCTCCGACACTCCCAGGTACACCTCTGACACTCCCAGGTACACCTCAGACACTCCCAGGTACACTGCCATACTCACAGGTACACCTCTGACACTCCCAGGTACACCATTGACACTCCCAGGTACACCCCTGACACTCCCAGGTACACCTCTGACACTCCTGTGTGTACACACCTTGACACTCCCAGGTTCCACCTCCGACACTCCCAGGTACACCTGCACACTTTGTACAACTCTGACACCTCCCAGGTACACCTCTGACACTGCCAGGTACACCTCTGACACTCCCAGGTACACCTCTGACACTCCCAGGTACACCTCTGACACACCCAGGTACACACCTCCGATACTCCCAGGTACACCCCGACACTCCCAGGTACACCTCTGACACTCCTGTACACCTCAGACACTGCCAGTACACCACTGACACTGCCAGGTACACCTCTGACACTCCAGGTACACTTCTGACACTCGGTACACATCTGACACTCCCAGGTACACCTCTGACACTCCCAGGTATATCTCTGAACTCCCAGGTACACCTCTGACACTCCCAGGTACACCTCTGACACTCCTGTGTACACCAACACACTCCCAGGTACACCACTGACACTCCCAGGTACACCTCTGACACCCCAGTGTACCTCTGATGCTCCCAGGTACCCCTGACACTCCCAGGTACACCTCAGACACTCCCAGGTACACCTCTGACACTCCCAGGTACACCTCTGACACCCCAGGTCACCCCTGACACTCCCAGGTACACCTCTGACACTCCCAGGTACACCTCAGACACTCCCAGGTACACCTCTCTGACACTCCCAGGTACATTCCTGACACTGCCAGGTACACCCCTGACACTCCTAGGTACACCTCTGACACCCAGGCACCTGGACACTCCCAGGTACACCTCCGACACTCCCAGGTACACCTCTGACACTCCTCAGGTACACCTCACACTGGCAGGTACACCTCTGACACTCCCAGGTACACCTCTGACACTCCCAGGTACACCTCTGATACTCCCAGGTACACCTCTGACACTTGTACACCTCAGACACTCCTGGTACACCGCCGATACTACAGGTTCACCCCTCACACCCAGGTACACCATTGACACTCCTGTACACCCCTGACACTCCCAGGTACACCTCTGACACTCCTGTACACCTCTGACACTCCCAGTTACACCTCCACACTTCTGGTTCACCTGTGACTTCCCAGGTACACCCTCTGACACTCCCAGGTACACCTCTGACACTCCCAGGTACACCCTCTGACACTGGCAGGTACACCTCTGACACTCCTGGGTACACCTCTGACACACCCAGGTACACCTCCGATACTCCCAGGTACATCTCTGACACTCCCAATGGCACCCTGACACTCCCAGGTACACCTCCTGACACTCCCGGTGTACACCTCTGACACTCCCAGGTACTCATACACTCCAGGTACGAGACATTCCCAGGTACACCTCTGACACCTCCTGTTCACCACTGACACTCCCGGGTACACCTCGGCACTCCCAGGTCACCTCTGACACTCCCAGGTACACCTCACACACTCCCAGGTACACACCTCTGACACTCCAGGTACACCTCTCTGACACTCCCAGGTATACCTTTACCTTGCAGGCCACGCTGACACCTCCTGTACACCTCTGACACTCCCAGGTACACCCCTGAAACTCCCAGGTACACCTCTCTGACACTCCCAGGTACACCTCTGATACTCCCAGGTACACCTGGACACTCCCAGGTACACCTCTGACACTCCCAGGTACACCCCTGACACTGCCAGGTACACCTCTGACACTCCCAGATACACCTCTGACACTCCCAGGTACACCTCTGATACTCCCAGGTACACCTCTGACACTCCCAGGTACACCAGCTGACACTCCCAGGCGTACACCTCTCTGACACTCCCAGGTACACCCCTGACACTCCCAGGTACACCTCTGACACTCCCAGGTACACCTCTGATACTCCCAGGTACACCGCTGACACTTCCAGGTACACCTCAGACACTCCCAGGTACACCTCTGACACTGCCAGGTACATCTCTGACACTGCCAGGTACACCTCTGACACTCCCAGATACACCGCCGATACTCACAGGTACACCCTGACACTCCTGGGCTACACCCCTGACAATCCCAGGTACACCCCTGACACTCCCAGGTACACCTCTGACACTCCCAGGTACCTTCGACACTCCCAGATACACCGCCGATACTACAGGTACACCCCTGACACTCCCGGTACACCTCTCGACACTCCCAGGTACACCTCTGACACTACCAGGTACACCTCTGACACTGGCAGGTACCTCTGACACTCCCAGGTACACTCTCTGACACACCCGTGACACCTCCGATACTCCCAGGTACCCTGACACTTTCCAAGCACCGCTGACACTCCCAGGTACACACACTCCCCTGACACCTCTGACACCCCTCCCTAGGTACACCTCAGACACTCCCAGGTACATTGACACTTCCAGGTACACCTCAGACACTCCCAGGTACACCACTGACACTCCCAGGTACACCCCTGACACCCCAGGTACACCACTGACACTCCCAGGTACACCTCAGACACTCCCAGGTACACCTCTGACACTTCGAGGTACACCTCTGACCTCCAGGAGCACCTCTGACACCCCAGGTACACCACTGACACTCCAGGTACACCTCTGACACCGAGGTAGTCCTCTGAAGCTCCCAGGTACTCCTCTCGACGCTCCCAGGTACACCTCTGACACTCCCAGGTACACCTCTGACACTCCCAGGTACCCCTCTGACTCTCCCAGGTACACCGCTGACACTCCCAGGTACACCGCTGACACTGCCAGGTACACTCTCAGACACTGACAGGTACACCTCAGACACTCCTAGGCACACCCTCTGTCACTCCCTGCCACCTCTATAACTTCCCAGGTACACCTGAGACATTCCTGGTACACCACTGACACTCCCAGGTACACCTCTGACACTCCCAGGTACACCCTGACACTCCTGGTACCTCTGACACTCCCAGGTACACCCTTGACCTCCCAGGTACACCTCCGACACTCCCAGGTACACCCTGACACTCCCAGGTACACCTCTGGCACTCCCAGGTACACGCCGGACACCCAGCTACACCTCAAACACTCCCGGTACACCCCTGCACACCCAGGGTACACTCTGACATTCCCAGGTACACCTCTGATTATCCCAGGTACACCTCTGACACTCCCAGGTACACCTCACACACTCCTGGGTACACCTCTGACACTCCCAGGTACACCTCTGATACCCCAGGTATACCTCTGACACTTCCCAGGCCACCTCACACTCCCAGGCACACATATGGATACCCAGGTACACCCTGAGCACTCCCACGTACACCTTAGACACTCCCAGGTACACCTCTGCCACCCCAGGTACATCCCTGACACTCCCAGTTGCCACCCCTGACACTCCCAGGTACACCTCTGACACTCCCAGGTACACCTCTGACACTCCCGGTACACACCTGACACTCCTGGTGCACTCCTCATACACTCCCAGGTACACCTGAGACATTCCCAGGCCACATCTGACACTCCCAGGTTCACCACTGACACCTCCAGGTACACGTCTGGCACTCCCACACCTCAGACACTCCCAGGTACACTCACACACTCCCAGGTACACTCTGACACTCTCAGGCCTCCTGATACTCCCAGGTATATCCTTGACACTTCCCAGGTACACCGCTGACACCTCCCAGGCACACCTCTGACACTCCCAGGTACCCTGAAACTCCCAGGTACACCTCTCGACACTCCCAGGTACACCTCTCGCACTCCCAGGTACACCTCTCGACACTGCCAGGTACATCTCTGACACTGCCAGGTACACCTCTGACACTCCCAGATACACTGCCGATTATCCAGGTACACCCCTGACACTCCCAGGTACTCCACATAATCCCAGGTACACTCTGACACTTGGTACACCTCTGACACTCCCAGGTACACCTTGGACACTCCCAGTTACACCTCCGACACTCCCAGTTACACCTCCTGACACTCCCAGGTCACCTCTCGGACACTCCCATGTACACCTCTGACACTACCAGGTACACCTCTGACACTGGCAGGTACACCTCTGACACTCCCAGGTACACCTCTGACACACCCAGGTACACACCTCCGATACCCTCGGGCTCCTTGACACCTCCCAGTTACACAGCTGACACTCCCAGGTACACCCCTGACACTCCCAGGTACACCTCTGACACTCCTAGCAACACCTCAGACACCCCAGGTACATTTCTGACACTTCCAGGTACGCACCTGACACCCCAGGTACACCACTGACACTCCCAGGTGACACCTCTGGCACTCCCAGGTACACCTCCTGACACCCCAGGTACAACTCTGACACTCCCTGGTACACCTGACACCCAAGTACACCACTGACACTCCTAGGTACACCTCTGACACTCCCAGGTAAACCTCCGACACCCCAGCAGGTACAACTCTGACACTCCCATGTACACCTCTGACATAGGTACCATCCTGACACTGGCAGGTACACCTCTGACACTCCCAGGTACACCTCTCTGACAAACCCAGGTACACCTCCGATACTCCCAGGTACACCTCCTGACACTCCCAGGTACACCTCCTGTGACACTCCCAGGTACACCCAGACACTGCCAGGTACACCACTGACACTCCCAGGTACACCTCTGACACCCCAGGCACCTCTGACACTCCCAGGTACACATCTGACACTCCCAGGTACACCTCAGACACTCCCGTATTTCTAAAACTTCCCAGGTACACCTCTGACACTTCAGGTACACCTCTGACACTCCCAGGTACACCAATGACACTCCCGTACTCCACTGACACTCCCAGGTACACCTCTGGCACTCCCAGGTACCCTGACACTCCCAGGTACTCTGATGCTCCCAGGTACACCTCTGACACTCTCAGGTACACGTCAGACACTCCCAGGTACACCTCTGACACTCCCAGGTACACCTCTGACACTCCCAGGTACACCCCTGACACTCCCAGGTACACCTCCGACTCTCCCAGGTACACCTCAGACACTCCCAGGTACACCTCTGACACTGCTGGTGTACATCTCTGACACTGCCAGGTACACCCCTGACACTCCCAGGCAGACCTCTGACACTCCCAGGTACACCTTGACACTCCCAGGTACACCTCCGACACCCAGGTACACCTCTGACTTCCCCAGGTACATCCCTGACACTCCAGGTACACCTCTGACACTCCCAGGTACACCTCTGACACTCCCAGGTACACCTCCTGACACTCCCAGGTACACCTCTGACACTTGTGTACACCTCAGACACTCCCAGGTACACCATACCACAGGTACACCTCTGACACTCCCAGGTACACCATTGACACTCCCAGGTACACCCTGACACTCCTGTACACCTCTGACACTCCGTACACCTTTGACACTCTCCAGGCACCTCCGACACTCCCGTGCTACACCCACCTCCCAGGTACACCCTGACACTCCCAGGTACACCCTCTGACACTCCCAGGTACACCTCTGGCACCCCCAGGTACACCTCAGACACTCCCAGGTACACCTCTGACACCCAGGTACACCCCTGATACTCCCAGGTACACCTCTGACACTCCCAGGTACACCTCTGACACTCCCAGGTACACCTCTGACACTCCCAGGTACACACCTGAAACTCCCAGGTACACCTCTACTCCCAGGTACACCTCTGACACTTCCAGGTACACCTCAGACATTCCTGTACACCTCTGACACTGCCAGGTACATCTCTGACACTGCCAGGTACACCTCTGACACTCCCGATACACCGCTGATACTACAGGTACACCCCTGACACTCCCAGGTACACCCCTGACAATCCCAGGTACACCCCTGACACTCCCAGGTACACCTCTTGACACTCCCAGGTACACCTCTGACACTCCCAGATACACCGCCGATACTCACAGGTACACCCCTGACACTCCCAGGTACACCTCTGACACTCCCAGGTACACCTCTGACACTACCAGGTACACCTCTGACACTGGCAGGTACACCTCTGACACTCCCAGGTACACCTCTGACACACCCAGGTACACCTCCGATACTCCCAGGTACATCTCTGACACTCCCAGTTACACCGCTGACACTCCCAGGTACACCCTGACACCCCAGGTACACCTCTGACACTCCTAGGTACACCTCAGACACTCCCAGGTACATTTCTGACACTCAGGTACACCCTCAGACACTCCCAGGTACACCACTGACACTCCCAGGTACACCCCTGACACCTCCCAGGTACACCACTGACACCCCAGGTACACCTGACACTCCCAGGTACACCTTCTGACACTTCGAGGTACACCTCTGACACTTCGGTACACCTCTGACACTCCCAGGTACACCATTGACACTACCAGGTACACCTCTGACACTCCGAGGTAGTCCTCTGAACTCCCAGGTACTCCTCTGACGCTCCCAGGTACACCTCTGACACTCCCAGGTACACCTCTGACACTCCCAGGTACCCTCTGACTCTCCCAGGTACACCCGACACTCCCAGGTACACCGCTGACACTGCCAGGTACACCTCAGACACTGACAGGTACACCTCAGACACTCCCAGGTACACCTCTGTCACTCCCAGGTACAACTCTGACACTCCCAGGTACACCTCAGACACTCCCAGGTACACCTCAGACACTCCCAGGTACACCTCAGACACCCCAGGTGCACCTCTGACACTCCCAGGTACACCTCTGACACTCCCTGAACGCACCTACACTCCCAGGTACACCACCACTGACACTCCCAGGTCACCCCTGACACTCCCAGGTACACCTCTGACACCTCCAGTACACCTCTGACACTCCCAGTTACACCTCCGACACTCCCAGGTACACCACTGACACTCACAGGTACACCTCTGATACCCAGGTACACCTCAGACACTCCCAGGTGCACCCTATCACTCCCTGGTACATCACTGACACCCAGGTACACCTCTTACACTCTCTGGTTCTCCTCTGACACTCCCAGGTACACCCTCTGACACTCCCACGCACACCTTGGACACCTCCCAGGTACACCCCACCTACTCCCAGGTACATCTCTGACACTCCCAGGTACACCTCTGACACTCCCAGGTACCCCTCTGACTCTCCCAGGTACACCGCTGACACTCCCGTACACCGCGACACTGCCAGGTACACCTCAGACACTGACAGGTACACCTCAGACACTCCCAGGTACCTCTGTCACCCCAGGTACAACTCTGACACTCCCGGTTCTCCCTGACACTCCCAGGTGCTCTCTGACACTCCCTGGTACACCACTGACACTCCCGGTACACCTCTACACTCTGGTTCTCCTCTGACACTCCCAGGTACACCTCGACACCTCCCACGCACACCGTCACCCCAGGTACACCGCCACCCCAGGTACACCTCACACTCCCAGGTATACCTCAGACACCCCAGGTACACCTCTGACACCCAGGTACACCTCAGACACTCCCAGGCACACCCAGACATTCCCAGGTACACCACTGACACCCAGGTACACCACTGACACCCCAGGTACACCTCTGCACTCCCAGGTACACCTTGACACTCCCAGGTACACCCCGACAATCCCAGGTACACCCCTGACACTCCCAGGTACACCTCTGACACTCCCAGGTACACCTTGACACCCCAGTTACACCTCTGACACCCCAGGTACACCACTGACACTCCCAGGTACACCTCTGGCACTCCCAGGTACACGTCAGACACTCCCAGGTACACCCTGGACACTCCCAGGTACACCTCAGACACTCCCAGGTACACCTCTGACACTCCCAGGTACACCTCTGATACTCCCAGGTATACCTCTGACACTCGTACACTCACACACTCCCAGGTACCTTCTGACACTCCCAGGTACACCTCTGATACTCAGGTATACCTCTGACACTCGGTGTACACCTCACACACTCCCAGGTACACACCTGATACTCCCAGGTACACCTCAGACACTCCCACGTACACCTTGTGACACCCCAGGTACACCTCTGCCACTCCCAGGTACACTCCCTGACACTCCCAGTTACACCCCAGCACACCTCCCAGGTACACCTCTGACACTCCCAGGTACTCCTCTGACACTCCCTGGTACACACCTGACACTCCCAGGTACACCTCATACACCCAGGTACACCTGAGACATTCCCGTGCCCACCCTGACACTCCCAGGTTCACCACTGACACTCCCAGGTACATGTCTAACTCCCAGGTGCACCTCAGACACTCCCAGGTACACCTACACACTCCCAGGTCACCCCTCTGACACTCCCAGGTACACTACTGATACTCCCAGGTATATTCTGACACTCCGGTGCCACCGCTGACACTCCCAGGTACACCTCTGACACTCCCAGGTATACCCTGACACTCCCAGGTACACCATTGACAATCCCGTACACCCCTGACACTCCCAGGTACACCTCTGACACTCCCAGGTACACCTTGACACTCCCAGTTACACCTCCGACACTCCCAGTTACACCCTGACACCCCAGGTACACCTCTGACACTCCCAGGTACACCTCTGACACTACCAGGTACACCTCTGACACTGGCAGGTCACACCTCTGACACTCCCAGGTACACCCTCTGACACACCCAGGTCACCTCCGATACTCGGTACATCTCTGACACTCCCAGTTGCACCGCTGACACTCCCAGGTACACCTCTGACACTCCCAGGTACACCTCTGACACTCCTAGGAACACCTCAGACACTTCCCGGTATTTCTGACACTTCCAGGTACACCTCAGACACTCCCAGGTACACCTCTGACACTCCCAGGTACACCTCCGACACTCCCGTGTACAGTTCCGGCACTCTCAGGGACACTTCTGACACTCCCAGGTACACCTCAGACACTCCCAGGAACAAATCTGATACTCCCAGGTATACATCTGACACTCCCAGCTACACCACTGACACTCTCAGGTACACCTCTGGCACTCCCAGGTACACCACTGACGCTCCCAGGTGCACCAATGACACTTTCAGGTACTCCACTGACACTCCCTGGTACATCTGACACTCCCAGGTACACCTCAGACACTCCCAGGTACACCTCCGACACTCCCATGTACACCCATGATACTCCCAGGTATACCTCTGACACTCCCAGGTACACCTCCGACACTCCCAGGTACACCTCCGACACTCCCAGGAACACCTCTGGCACTCCCAGGTACACCTCTGACCCTCCCAGGTACACCCCTGACCCTCCCAAGTACACCCCTGACACTCCCAGGTACACCACAGACACTGCCAGGTACACCTCTGACACTCCCAGGTACACCTCCGACACTCCCGGGTAAACCTCAGACACTCCCAGGTGCACCTCAGACACTCCCAGGTATACCTCAGACACTCCCAGGTACACCTCTGACACTCCCAGGTACACCTCAGACACTCCCAGGTATACCTCAGACACTCCCAGGTACACCTCTGACACTCCCAGGTACACCGCTGACACTCTCAGGTACACTCCTGACACTCCCAGGTACACCTCTGACACTTCCAGGTACACCTCTGACACTTCCAGTTACACCTCTGACACTCCCAGCTACACCAATGACACTCCCAGGTACCGCTTTGACACTCCCAGGTACACCTCAGACACTCCCAGATACACCTTTGTCTCTCCCAGGTACACCTCTGACACTGCCAGTACACCTCTGACCGTGCCAGGTACACCTCTTACACTCCCGGGTACACCTCCGACACTCCCAGGTACACCCCTCACACTCCCAGGTACACCTCTGACACTCCCAAGTACACTCCTGACACTCCCAGGTACACCTCTGACACTTCCAGGTACACCTCTGACACTTCCAGTTACACCTCTGACAGTCCCAGGTACACCTTTGACTCTCCCAGGTACACCTCTGACACTGCCAGGTACACCTCTGACCATGCCAGGTACACCTCATACACTCCCAGGTACACCTCCGATACTCCCAGGTACACCTCTGACACTCCCAGGTACACCTCAGACACTCCCAGGTACACCTCTGACACTCCCCAGGTACCACTGGCCTCCCAGGTAAACCTCTCACCTCCCAGGTACACCTCAGACACTCCCCAGGTACACCCCTGGCACTTCCAGGTACACCCCTGACACTCCCAGGTACACCTCTGACACTCCAGAGCACCTCTGACACTCAGGTACTCCACTGACCTCCCTGGTACACCTCAGACACTCCAAGGTACACCTCTGACACTCCCAGGTACACCTCTGACACTCCCAGGTGCACCTCTGACACTCCCAGGAACACCACTGACACTCCCAAGTACACCACTGACTCTCCCAGGAACTCCACTGACACTCCCTGGTACATCTCTAACACTCCCAGGTACACCTCAGACACTCCCAGGTACACATCAAACACGCCCAGGTACACCTCCGTCACTCCCACGTACACCCCTGACACGCCCAGGTACACCTCTGACACTCCCAGGTACACCTCCGTCACTCCCAGGTACACCTCCGACACTCCTAGGTACACCTCTGACACACCCAGGTACACCTCAGACACTCCCAGGTACACCTCTGACACTCCCAGGTACACCACTGACACTACCAGGTACACCTCTGACACTCCCAGGTTCACCTCTGATACTCCCAGGTACACCTCTGACCCTCCCAGGTACACCCCTGACCCTCCCAAGTACACCCCTGACACTCCCAGGTACACCACAGACACTCCCAGGTACACCTCAGACACTCCCAGGTACACCTCTGACACTCCCTGGTACACCTCTGACACTCCCAGGTACACCTCAGACACTCCCAGGTACACCTCAGACACTCCCAAGTACCTCAGACACTCCCGGGCCACACCTCTGACACTCTGTGGTACTCCTCTGACACTCCCAGGTACACCTCAGGCACTCCCAGGTGCCTCAGACACTCCCAGGTACCTCAGACACTCCCAGGTGCACCTCTATCCTCCTGGTACATCACCGACACTCCCAGGTACACCTCTTACACTCCCTGGTTCTCTCGCTTGCTCCCAGGTACCTCAGACACTCCCACACACCTCAACACTCTCCCAGGTACACCCCACCCTCCCAGGTACATCTCTGACACTCCCAGGTACCTCTGACACTCCAGGTACCATTCTGACTCTCCCAGGTACACCTCTGATACTCCCAGGTATACCTCTTGGCACTCAGGTACACCTCACACACACTCCCAGTACCTCTGACCTCCCAGGTACACCTCTGATACTCCCAGGTATGCCTCTGACCTCCCAGGTACACCTCACACTCCCAGGTACATCTGACACTCCCAGGTACACCACAGACACTCCCAGGTACACCTTGGACACTCCCAGGTACACCTCTGCCACTCCCAGGTACATCTCTGACCTCCCAGGTACACCCCCAGACACTCCCAGGTACACCTCTGACACTCCCAGGTACTCCTCTGACACTCCCTGGTACACCTGACACTCCCAGGTACACCTCATACACTCCCAGGTACACCTGAGACTCCCAGGTACCTCTCTGACACTTCGAGGTACACCTCTGACATCTTCAGGTACACCTCTGACCTCCCAGGTACCTATGACACTACCAGGTACACCTCCTGACACTCGAGTAGTCTCTGAAGCTCCCAGGTCTCCTCTGACGCTCCCAGGTACATCTGACACTCCCAGGTACACCTCTGAGCACTCCCAGGTACCCCTCTGACTCTCCCAGGTACACCTTCACACTCCCAGGTACACCGCTGACACTGCCAGGTACACCTCAGACCACTGACAGGTACCTCCAGACACTCCCAGGTACACCTCTGTCACTCCCAGGTACAACTCTTTCACTCCCAGGTACACCTCCAGACACTCCCAGGTACCTCAGACACTCCCAGGTACACCTCTGACACTCCCAAGTACACCTCCGACACTCCGAGGTACACCTCAGACACTCCCATGTACACCTCCTGACCTGCCAGTCCTCCCACTGAGGCCCTCTGACACTCAGGCACCTCTGACCTCCTGAACGCACCTGACCTCCCAGGTACCATTGACTCCCAGGTACACCCCTGACACTCCCAGGTACACCTCTGACACTCCCAGGTACACCTCCTGACTGCTCCCAGTTACACGTCCGACACTCCCAGGTACACCACTGACACTCCCAGGTACACCTCTGGCACTCCCAGGTACACGTCAGACACTCCCAGGTACACCTCTGATACTCCCAGGTACACATCTGACACTCCCAGGTGCACCACTATCACTCCCTGGTACATCACTGACACTCCCAGGTACACCTCTTACACCCTCTGGTTCTCCTCTGACACTCCCAGGTACACCTCAGACACTCCCACGCACACCTTAGACACTCCCAGGTACACCCACCCACTCCCAGGTACATCTCTGACACTCCAGGTACACCTCTGACCTCCCAGGTACCCCTCTGACTCTCCCAGGTACATGACACTCCCAGGTACACCGCTGACACAGCCAGGTACACCTCAGACACTGACAGGTACACCTCAGACACTCCCAGGTACACCTCTGTCACTCCCAGGTACAACTCTGACACTCCCAGGTTCTCCTCTGACCTCCCAGGTGCACCTCTGACCTCCCTGGTACATCACTGACCTCCCAGGTACACCTCTTACACTCTCTGGTTCTCCTCTGACCCTCCCAGGTACACCTCAGACACTCCCACGCACCTCTGTCACTCCCAGGTACAACTCTGGCACTCCCAGGTACACCTCAGACACTCCCAGGTACACTTCAGACACTCCCAGGTACACCTCTGACACTCCCAGGTGCCTCAGACACTCCCAGGTACACCTGAAACATTCCCAGGTACACCACTGACACTCCCAGGTACACCACTGACACTCCCAGGTACACCTCCGGCACTCCCAGGTACACCTCTGACACTCCCAGGTACACCCCTGACAATCCCAGGTACACCCCTGACACTCCCAGGTACACCTCTGACACTCCCAGGTACACCTTTGACACTCCCAGTTACACCTCCGACACTCCCAGGTACACCACTGCACTCCCAGGTACACCTCTGGCACTCCCAGGCACGTCAGACACTCCCAAGTACCTCAGACACTCCCAGGTACACCTCTGACACTCCCAGGTACACCTCTGACACTCCCAGTTACACCTCCGACACTCCCAGGCACTCCCTGACCTCCCAGGTACACCTCTGGCACTCCCAGGTACGTCAGACACTCCAGGTACACCTCTGATACTCCCAGGTACACCTCTGACACTCCCAGGTGCCTCTATCACTCCCTGGTACATCACCGACACTCCCAGGTACACCTCTTACACTCTCTGGTTCTCTCCCAGCACTCCCAGGTGCCTCTCAGACACTCCCTTTGAAACACTCCCAGGTACACCCACCACTCCCAGGTACATCTCTGACTCCCAGGTACACCTCTGACACTCCCAGGTACCATTCTGACTCTCCCAGGTACACCTCTGATACTCCCAGGTATACCTCTGACACTCCCAGGTACACCTCACACACTCCCAGGTACACCTCTGACACTCCCAGGTACACCTCTGATACTCCCAGGTATACCTCTGACACTCCCAGGTACACCTCACACACTCCCAGGTACACCTCTGACACTCCCAGGTACACCACAGACACTCCCACGTGCACCTTGAACACTCCCAGGTACACCTCTGCCACTCCCAGGTACATCTCTGACACTCCCAGGTACACCCCAGCACTCCCAGGTACACCTCTGACCTCCAGGTACACCTCTGACACTCCCTGGTACACAACCTCCATGCCTCTTCACTCCAGGTACACTGGACATTCCAGGTACACCTCTGACACTCCCAGGTTCCCACTGACACTCCCAGGTACGTCTGGCACTCCCAGGTACACCTCTGACCTCAGGTACACCTCACACCTCCCAGGTACACTTCTGACACTCCAGGTACACCTCTGATACTCCCAGGTACATCTCGACACCTCCGGTACACCGGCACTCCCAGGTACCTCTGACACTCCAGGTACACTCCTGGAAACTCCCAGGTACACCTCTGGCACTCCCAGGTACACCTCTGACACTCCCAGGTACCCTGACAATCCCAGGTACACCCTGACACTCCAGGTACACCTCGACCTCCCAGGTACACCACGACCTCCAGGTACACCTCCGACCTCCAGGTACACCACTGACACTCCCAGGTACACCTCTGGCACTCCAGGTACACGTCAGACACTCCCAGGTACACCTCAGACACTCCCAGGTACACCTCATGCTCCCAGGTACACCTCTGACACTCCAGGTATTCTGATCTCCAGATACCTCTGACACTCCCAGGTACACCTCCCACACTCAGGTACACCTCTGACACTCCCAGGTACACCTTTGACACTCCAGGTACACCTCCGACACTCCCAGGTACACCACTGAGACTCCCAGGTACCTCTGGCACTCCCGGTACGTCAGACACTCCCAAGTACACCTCAGACACTCCCAGGTACACCTCTGACACTCCCAGGTACACCTCTGACCTCCCAGTTACACCTCCGACACTCCAGGTACCACTGACACTCCCAGGTACCTCTGGCTCCAGGTACACGTCAGACCTCCAGGTACCTCTGATACTCCAGGTACACCTCTGACACTCCAGGTGCACCTCTGTCACTCCTGGTACATCACTGACACTCCAGGCACACCTCTTACACTCTCTGGTTCTCCTCTGACACTCCCAGGTACACCTCAGACACTCCCACGCACACCTTGGACACTCCGGTACCCACCTCCCAGGTACATCCTCTGACCTCCCAGGTACACCTCTGACACTCCAGGTACCATTCTCACTCTCCCAGGTACACCTCTGATGCTCCAGGTATACCTCTGACACTCCCAGGTGCACCTCACACACTCCCAGGTACACCTCAGCCCTCCCAGTTGACACCTCTGATACTCCCAGGTATACCTCTGACACTCCCAGGTACACCTCACACTCCCAGGTACACATCCCAGCCTCCCAGGTACACCACAGACACTCCCGTACACACACTCCCAGGTACACCTCTGCCACTCCCAGGTACATCTCTGACACTCCCAGTTACACCCAGACACTCCCAGGTACACCTCTGACACTCCCAGGTACTCCTCTGACCTCCCTGGTACACACCTGACACTCCAGGTACACCTCATACACTCCCAGGTACACCTGAGACATTCCCAGGTACCTCTGACACTCCAGGTTCACCACTGACACTCCCAGGTACCGTCTGGCCTCCCAGGTACACCTCAGACACTCCAGGTACACCTCACACACTCCAGGTACACTTCTGACACTCCCAGGTACACCTCTGATACTCAGGTATATCTCTGACCTCCCAGGTACACCTGACCTCCCAGGTACACCTCTGACACTCAGGTACACTCCTGAAACTCCCAGGTACACCTCCGACCTCCCAGGTACACCTCAGACACTCCAGGCACACTGCCGCCTGCCAGGTACATCTCTGACACTGCCAGGTACACCTCTGACACTCCAGATACCGCCGATACTCACAGGTACACCCCTGACACTCCAGGTACACCATTGACAATCCAAGGTACACCCCTGACACTCCCAGGTACCTCTGACACTCCAGGTACACCTTTGACACTCCCAGTTACACCTCCGACACTCCCAGTTACACCCCTGACACTCCCAGTTACACCTCTGTCCTCCCAAGTACACCTCTGACACTCCAGGGTACACCTCAGACACTCCATGTACACCTCTAACACTACCAGGTACACCTCTGACACTGGCAGGTACACCTCTGACACTCCCAGGTACACCTCTGATACCCCAGGTACACCTCTGACACTCAGGTGCACCCTCTATCACCTGGTACATCACTGACACTCCCAGGTACACCTCTTACACTCTCTGGTTCTCCTCTGACACTCCCAGGTACACCTCGAACACTCCACGCACACCTTAGACACTCCCAGGTACACCCACCCACTCCAGGTACATCTCTGACACTCCCAGGTACACCTCAGCCTCCCAGGTACCCTCTGACTCTCCCAGGTACCGCTGACACCAAGGTACACCGCTGACACTCCCAGGTACACCTCTGATGCTCCCAGGTACTCCTCTAACACTCCCAGGTACACCTTAGAAATTCCCAAGTACACCTCTGACACTCCCAGGTACACCTCTGACACTTCTAGGTACACCTCAGACACTCCCAGGTACACCTCTGACACTCCTAGGTACACCTCAGACACTCTTAGGTACATTTCTAACACTTCCAGGTACACCTCAGACACTCCCAGGTACACCTCAGACACTCCCATGTGCACCTCTGACACTCCCAGGTACACCACTGACATCCCAGGTACCTCTAAACTCCCAGATACACCGCCGATACTCACAGGTACACCCCTGACACTCCCAGGTACACCATTGACAATCCAAGGTACACCCCTGACACTCCCAGGTACACCTCTGACACTCCCAGGTACACCATTGACACTCCCAGTTACACCTCCGACACTCCCAGATACACCCCTGACACTCCCAGGTAAACCTCTGACACTCCCAGGTACACCTCTGACACTACCAGGTACACCTCTGACACTGGCAGGTACACCTCTGACACTCCCAGGTACACCTCTGACACACCCAGGTACCTCGTACTCCCCAGGTACATATGTGACACTCCCAGTTACACATTGACCTCCCAGGTACACCCCTGGCCACTCCCAGGTACACCTCCTGACACTTCCAGTGCACGTCAGACGCTCCCAGGTACCTCAGACACTCCCAGGTGCCACCTCACACACACTCCCAGGTACCTCTGACACTCCCAGGTACACCTCTGATACTCCCCAGGTATACCTCTGACAGTCCAGTACACCCCTGACCTCCCAGGTACACATCTGCCCTCCAGGTACATCTCTGGCCTCCCGGATTACACCACCAGACACTCCCAGGTACACCTCACGGCCTCCCAGGTACTCTCATACACTCCCAGGTACACCTGAGACATTCCCAGGTACACCTCTGACACTCCCAGGTTCACCACTGACACTCCCAGGTACACGTCTGGCACTCCCAGGTACACCTCAGACACTCCCAGGAACACCTCACACACTCCCAGGTACACTTCTGACACTCCCAGGTACACCTCTGATACTCTCAGGTATATCTCTGACACTCCCAGGTACACCGCTTACACTCCCAGGTACACCTCTGACACTCCCATGTACACCCCTGAAACTCCCAGGTACACCTCCGACACTCCCAGGTACACCTCAGACACTCCCAGGTACACTTCTGACACTGCCAGGTACATCTCTGAAACTGCCAGTTACACCTCTGACACTCCCAGATACACCGCCGATACTCAC
The DNA here is from genome assembly GCF_018991925.1 of Homarus americanus. Classification (NCBI taxonomy): domain Eukaryota; kingdom Metazoa; phylum Arthropoda; class Malacostraca; order Decapoda; family Nephropidae; genus Homarus; species Homarus americanus. The sequence continues at coordinate 22,389 of NW_024715568.1, forward strand.
AGGTACACCCCTGACACTCCCAGGTACACCATTGACAATCCAAGGTACACTCCTGACACTCCCAGGTACACCTCTGACACTCCCAGGTACACCTTTGACACTCCCAGTTACACCTCCGACACTCCCAGTTACACCCCTGACACTCCCAGGTACACCTCTGACACTCCCAGGTACACCTCTGACACTACCAGGTACACCTCTGACACTGGCAGGTTTACCTTTGACACTCCCAGGTACACCTCTGACACACCCAGGTACACCTCCGATACTCCCAAGTACATCTCTGACACTCCCAGTTACCCCGCTGACACTCCCAGGTACACCCCTGACACTCCCAGGTACACCTCTGACACTCCTAGGTACACCTCAGACACTCCCAGATGCATTCTGACACTTCCAGGCACCTCAGACACTTCCAGGTACACCTCTGACACTCCCAGGTGCACCATTGACACTACCAGGTACACCTCTGACACTCTGAGGTAGTCTTCTGAAGCTCCCAGGTACTCCTCTGACGCTCCCAGGTACACCTCTTACACTCCCAGGTACACCTCTGACACTCCTAGGTACCCCTCTGACTCTCCCAGGTACACCGCTGACACTCCCATGTACACCGCTGACACTGCCAGGTACACCTCAGACACTGACAGGTACACCTCAGACACTCCCAGGTACACCTCTGTCACTCCCAGGTACAACTCTGACACTCCCAGGTACACCTCAGACACTCCCAGGTACACCTCAGACACTCCCAGGTACACCTCTGACACTCCCAAGTACACCTCAGACACTCCCAGTTGCACCTCTGACACTCCCAAGTACACCTCTGACACTCCGAGGTACACCTCAGACACTCCCATGTACGCCTCTGACACTGCCAAGTACACTTCTGACACTGGCAGGTACACCTCTGACACTCCCAGGTACACCTCTGACACACCCAGGTACACCTCCGATACTCCCAAGTACACCACTGACACTCCCAGGTACACCTCAGACACTCCCATGTACACCTCAGACACTGCCAGGTACACCAATGACACTGGCAGGTACACCTCTGACACTCCCAGGTACACCTCTGACACACCCAGGTACACCTCCGATACTTCCAGGTACACCCCTGACACTCCCAGGTGCATCTCTGACACTCCCAGGTACACCTCAGACACTCCCAGGAACATTTCTGAAACTTCCAGGTACACCTCTGACACTTCCAGGTACACCTCTGACTCTCCCAGGTACACCAATGACACTCCCAGGTACTCCACTGACAGTCCCAGTTACACCTCTGACACTCCAAGGTACACCTCTGACACTCCCAGGTACTCCTCTGATGCTCCCAGGTACTCCTCTGAACACTCTCAGGTACACGTCAGACACTCCCAGGTACACCTCTGACACTACCAGGTACACCTCTGACACTCCCAGGTACACCCCTGACACTCCCAGGTACACCTCCGACACTCCCAGGTACACCTCCGACACTCCCAGGTACACCTCTGACACTGCCAGGTACATCTCTGACACTGCCAGGTACACCCCTGACACTCCCAGGAACACCTCTGACACTCCCAGGTACACCTTTGACACTCCCAGTTACACCTCCGACACTGGCAGGTACACCTCTGACTCTCCCAGGTACACCTCTGACACTGGCAGGTACACCTCTGGCACTCCCAGGTATACCTCTGACACACCCAGGTACACCTCCGATACTCCCAGGTACACCTCTGACACTCCCCAGATTTTCCATGACCTCCAAGTACACCTCTGACACTCCCAGGTACACCTCAGACACTCCCATGTACACCTCTGACACTCCCAGGGACACCACTGACACTCCTAGGTGCACCTCAGACACTCCCAGGTACACCAATGACACTCCCAGGTACACCACTGACACTCCCAGGTACACCTCTGACACTTCTAGGTACACCTGTGATACTCCCAGGTACACCTCTGATGCTCCCAGGTACTCCTCTAACACTCCCAGGTACACCTCAGACACTCCCAGGTACACCTCTGACACTCCCAGGTACACCTCTGACACTCCTAGGTACACCTTAGACACTCCCAGGTATACCTCTGACACTCTTAGGTACACCTCAGACACTCCCAGGTACATTTCTGACACTTCCAGGTACACCTCAGACACTCTCAGGTACACCACTGACACTCCCAGGTACACCCCTGACACTCCCAGGTACACCACTGACACTCCTAGGTACACCTCATAAACTCCCAGGTACACCTCTGACACTTCGAGGTACACCTCTGACACTCCCAGGTACCCCTCTGACTCTCCCAGGTACACCGCTGACACTCCCAGGTACACCGCTGACACTGCCAGGTACACCTCAGACACTGACAGGTACACCTTAGACATTCCCAGGTACACCTCTGTCACTCCCAGGTACAACTCTGACACTCCCAGGTACACCTCAGACACTCCCAGGTACACCTCAGACACTCCCAGGTACACCTCAGACACTCCCAGGTGCACCTCTGACACTCCCAAGTACACCTCTGACACTCCCTGGTACGCACCTGACACTCCCAGGTACACCACTGACACTCCCAGGTACACCTCTGGCACTCCCAGGTACACCTCTGACACCCCCAGGTACAACTCTGACACTCCCTGGTACACACCTGACACTCCCAGGTACACCACTGACACTCCTAGGTACACCTCTGGCACTCCCAGGTACACCTCCGACACTCCCAGGTAGAACTCTGACACTCCCAGGTACACCTCAGACACTCCCAGGTACACCTCTGACACTCCCAGGTACACCTCAGACACTCCCAGTTGCACTTCTGACACTCCCAAGTACACCTCTGACACTCTCAGGTACACCTCAGACACTCCCATGTACACCTCTGACACTGCCAGGTACACCTCTGACACTGGCAGGTACACCTCTGACACTCCAAGGTACACCTCTGTCATTCCAGACACCTCTGACCTCCCAGGTACACCACTGACCTCCTAGGTGCACCTCAGACACTCAGGTACACCAATGACACTCCCAGGTACACCACTGACACTCCCAGGTACCTCTGAGACTTCCAGTACCTCTGACACTCCCAGGTACACCTCTGACACTCCCAGGTGCTCCTCTAACCTCCCAGGTACATCTCAGACATTCCAAGTACACCTCTGACACTCCCAGGTACACCTCTGACACTCTAGGTACACCTCAGACACTCTCAGGTACACCTCTGACACTCCTAGGTACCTCAGACACTCAGGTATTTCTGACACTTCCAGGTACACCTCAGACACTCCCAGGTACCTCCAGACACTCCCAGGTGCACCTGTGACACTTCAGGTACACCTCTGGCTCTCCTGGTACGCACCCTGACACTCCCAGGTACACCACTGACACTCTCCAGGTACACCTCTGGCACTCCAGGTACACCTCCTGACCCCAGGTACAACTCTGACACTCCCTGGTACACACTGACACTCCCAGGTACACACTGACACTCCTAGGTACACGTCTGGCACTCAGGTACCTCCGACACTCCAGGTACACCTCTGACACTCCCAGGTACACCTCAGACACTCCCGGGTACACCTCTGACACTCCCAGGTACACCTCAGACACTCCCAGTTGCACCTCGAGCACTCCCAGGTACACCTCTGACACTCCCAGGTACACCTCAGACACTCCATGTACACTTCGACACTGCCGTACACCTCTGACACTGGCAGGTACACCTCTGACACTCCAGGTACACCTCGACACCAGGTACACCTCCGATACTCCCAAGTACACCTCTGACCTCCCAGGTACACCTCAGACACTCCCATGTACACCTCGACACTCGCCAGGTACACCACTGACACTGGCAGGTACACCTCGACACTCAGAGGTACACCTCTGACACACCGGTACACCTCCGATGCTTCCAGGTACACCCTGACACTCCCAGGTGCATCTGGCCTCCCAGGTACACCTCTGACACTCCAGGTACACCTCAGACACTCCCAGGAACATTTCTGAAGCTTCCAGGTACACTGACACTTCAGGTACACCTCTGCCTCCAGGAACACCTTTGACCTCCCAGTTACACCTCCGACACTCCCAGGTACTCTGACTCTCCCAGGTACACCTCTGACACTGGCAGGTACACCTCTGGCACTCCCAGGTATACATCTGACACACCCAGGTACATCTCCTCTCCCGGTACACCTCACACTCCCAGGTACACCGCTGACACCAGGTACACCCTGACACTCCCAGGTACACCTCAGACACTCCCAGGTACACCCTTTGTCATTCCCAGGTACACCTCTGACACTCCCAGGTACACCACCAACCTCCTAGGTGCACCTCAGACACTCCCAGGTACACCAATGACCTCCCAGGTACACCACTGCCTCCCAGGTACACCTCTGCACTTCCAGGTACACCTCTGACACTCAGGTACACCTCTGATGCTCCCAGGTACTCCTCTGACACTCCAGGTACACTTCAAACACTCCCAGGTACACCTCTGACACTCCCCGTCTGACACTCTAGGTACACCTCAGACACTCCCAGGTACACCTCTGACACTCTGGGTACACCTCAGACACTCCAGGTACATTTCTGACACTTCCGGTACACCTCAGACACTCCCAGGTACACCACTGACACTCCCAGGTACACCTGACACTCCCAGGTACACCACTGACACTCCAGGTACACTTCAGACACTCCAGGTACACCTCTGAGCACTTCGAGGTACACCTCTGACACTTCCAGTTACACCTCTGACACTCCCAGGTACACCAATGACACTACCAGGTACATCTCTGCCTCCGAGGTAGTCCTCTGAGCTCCAGGTACTCCTCTGACGCTCCCAGGTACCTCTGACACTCCCAAGTACACCTCTGACCTCCCAGGTACACCGCTGACACTGCCAGGTACACCTCAGACATTCCCAGGTACACCTCTGTCCTCCAGGTACAACTCTGACACTCCAGGTACACCTCAGACACTCCCAGGTACACCTCAGACACTCCCAGGTACACCTCAGACACTCCCAGGTGCACCTCCACACTCCCAGGTACACCTCTGCACTCTCTGGTACGCACCTGACACTCCCAGGTACACCACTGCACTCCCAGGTACACCTCTGGCACTCCCTGGGTACCTCTGACACCCCCAGGTACAACTCCGACACTCCCTGGTACACACCTGACCTCCCAGGTACACCACTGACACTCCTAGGTACACCTCTGGCACTCCCAGGTACACCTCCGACACTCCCAGGCACTCCTCTGAGCCTCCCAGGTACACCTCAGACCCTCCCAGGTACACCTCTGACATCTCCAGGTACACCTCTGACCTCCTAGGTACACCTCAGACACTCCCAGGTACCTCTGACACTCCCTAGGTACCTCAGACACTCCCAGGTACATTCTGTGCTTCAGGTACACCTCAGACCTCCCGGTACACCACTGACCTCCCAGGTACACCCCTGGCCTCCCAGGTACACCACTGACCTCCCAGGTACCTCAGACACTCCCAGGTACACCTCTGCACTTCCAGGTACACCTCTGACACTTCAGGTACACCTCTGACACTCCCAGGTACACCCTTGACACTCCCGGTACCACCACTGACACTCCTAGGTACACCTCTGGCACTCCCAGGTACACCTCCGACACTCCCAGGTACACTCTGACACTCCTAGGTACACCTCAGACACTCCCAGGTACATTTCTGACACTTCCAGGTACCTCAGACACTCCCAGGTACACCACCAGGCCTCCCAGGTACACCCCTGACACTCCCAGGTACACCACCTGACACTCCCAGGTACTCCTCAGACACTCCCAGGTACCTCTGACCTTCGGGCACACCTCTGACACTTCAGGTACACCTCTGACCTCCCAGGTACACCAATGGCCTACCAGGTACACCTCTGAGACTCCAGGTAGTCTCTGAAGCTCCCAGGTACTCTCTGACGCTCCCAGGTACACCTCTGACCTCCCAGGTACACCTCTGACCTCCCAGGTACCCTCTGACTCTCCAGGTACACCGCCCACTCTCCCAGGTATCGCGCACTGCTAGGTACACCTCGGACACTGCCAGTACACCTCAGACACTCCCAGGTACACCTCTGTCACTCCCAGGTAACTCTGACACTCCCAGGTACACCTCAGACACTCCCAGGTACACCTCAGACACTCCCAGGTACATCAGACACTCAAGTGCACCTCTGACTCTCAGGTACACCTCTGACCTCCCTGGTACGCACTGACACTCCCAGGTACACATTGGACTCCCAGGTACACTTCTGGCCTCCCAGGTACCTCAGACACTCCCATGTACACCTCTGACACTGCCAGGTACACCACTGACACTGGCAGGTACACCTCTGACACTCCCAGGTACACCTCCGATGCTTCCAGGTACACCCCTGACTCCCAGGTGCATCTCTGACACTCCCAGGTACACCTCTGACACTCCAGGTACACCTCAGACCTCCCAGGAACATTCTGAAACTTCCAGGTACACCTCTGACACTTCAGGTACACCTCTGACACTCCAGGTACACAATGGCCACTCCAGGTACTCCACTGACAGTCCCAGTTACACCTCTGACACTCCCAGGTACCTCTGACACTCCTAGGTACTCCTCTGATGCTCCCAGGCCCTCCTGACACTCAGGTACGTGAACCTCCCAGGTACACCTCTGACCTCCCAGGTACATCTCTGACACTGCCAGGTACACCCTGGCACTCCAGGTACACCCTCTGTCAGCCCAGGTACACCTCTGACACTCCCAGTTACACCTCCGACACTCCCAGGTACACCTCTAACTCTCCCAGGTACACCTCTGACACTGGTGGGTACACCTCTGGCACTCCAGGTATACCTCCTGACACACCAGGTACCTCCGATGTTCCCAGGTACACCTCTGACACTCTGAGTACACCATGACACTCCCAGGTACACCCCTGACCTCCCAGGTACACCTCTGACCTCCCAGGTACACCTCTGTCATTCCCAGGTACCTCTGACACTCCCAGGTACACCACTGACACTCCTAGGTGCACCTCAGACCCTCCCAGGTACACCAATGACCTCCCAGGTACACCACCTGACCTCCCAGGTACACCTCTGACACTTCCAGGTACACCTCTGACCTCCCAGGTACACCTCTGTGCTCCCAGGCTACTCTGACACTCCCAGGTACACCTCAGACACTCCCAGGTACACCTCTGACACTCCCAGGTACACCTCTGACACTCCTAGGTGCACCTCAGACACTCCCAGGTACACCTCTGACACTCCTAGGTACACCTCAGACACTCCCAGGTACATTTCTGACACTTCAGGTACACCTCAGACACTCCCAGGTACACCACTGAAACCCCCAGGTACACCCCTGACACTCCCAGGTACACCACTGACTCCCCAGGTACACCTCAGACACTCCCAGGTACACCTCTGACACTTCGAGGTACACCTCTGACACTTCCAGGTACACCTCTGACCTCCCAGGTACACCCCTGACACTCCCAGGTACACCTCTGACACTCCTAGGTACCTCAGACACTCCAGCAATACGTAACT
>NW_024715569.1:0-4364 GCF_018991925.1 Homarus americanus
AGAATTAACAAAACTGGGTAGAAGGGTGTGACGATCTCCTTTTCTTTTAATCATACGTTCTCCATAAGTCATCAAAAATATACATTTGTCATGGTGTTAAAAATTCATCTTTTTCCAGCACAAGCTCTCGTTCTTGTAGCCATTGTGATTTAGGCTGAGGGATGGAGATATAGTGAAAGAGTAGGAACAGATAAAGAAATGACAGACATAGATATGAGGATATAATAATTGTGGAAGGGAAGGAAGAGGAGGTGGAGATAGTGGTAGGAAGCAGGGAAGGAGTGTTAGGGGAGAGTGATGATATATTAAGGTTAATAGGACAAGGGGGATAGGATAGGTAAGAGGGATACGACAGGGCAGATTTAATCTAATTTCATGGGTAGAGATGGCAGGAAACCTGGTGGTGGTGAGTGGGACAACCATTGATCGTGATCACGAAAGTACAAGATCGTGCACAAGATGATCAAGGGACAGAGGAACATATTCGGCTTGTTGTGGACACTTGAATCAAAAGGAGCAATAAGTTATTCTGAGTCACTGCACGTTGACTACATATTTAGTGTTTGCTTAAGTCTTTCTTGTTACACTGGTCGAGATCCGATAGCGACCGTACGTGACTTATTGGCCTATATCTACAGAATCTCCTGACCATATTAGTTAGTAAAATTGTCTTCGTTTCTTTGGTGAGTGATCGTGTATTTCCAGATATAATGCTTGAAATGTGTTCGAGTGTCTCCAGCAGGACCCGGCTGTACTCTGTGCTGGGACCTCCTCAATCTGCCTACACGAATATCAATAGAGCCGTTTCAACTTAGTGATGATAGATGGTGTTATATGTAGTGATGATGGATGGTGTTATATGTAGTGATGATAGGAGGGTAATATATGTAGTGATGAAGGATGGCATTATATGTAGTAATGATGGATGGTGTTATATGTAGTGATGATAGGAGGGTAATATATGTAGTGATGATGGATGGTGTCATATATAGTGATGATGCATGATGATATATGTAGTGATGATGGTTGGTATTATATGTAGTGATGCTGGATGGTGTTATATGTAGTGATGATGGATAGAGTTATATGTAGTGATGATGGATGATGTTATATGTAGTGATGATGGGTGGTGTTATATGTAGTGATGTTGGATGGTGTTATATGTACTGATGATGGATGATATTATATGTAGTGATGATGGGTGGTGTTATATGTAGTGATGTTGGATGGTGTTATATGTACTGATGATGGATGATATTATATGTAGTGATGATAGGATGGTTCTATATGTAGTGATGGATAGTGTTATATGTAGTGATGATGGGTGGTGTTATATGTAGTGATGTTGGATGGTGTTATATGTACTGATGATGGATGATATTATATGTAGTGATGATAGGATGGTTCTATATGTAGTGATGGATAGTGTTATATGTAGTGATGGATAGTGTTATATGTAATGATGATGGATGATGTTATATGTAGTGATGATAGGATGGTTTTATATGTAGTGATGATGGATGGTGTTATATGTAGTGATGATGCATGATGTTATATGTAGTGATGATGGTTGGTGTTATATGTAGTGATGCTGGATGGTGTTATATGTAGTGATGATGGATAGAGTTATATGTAGTGATGGATGATGCAATATGTAGTGATGATGGGTGGTGTTATATGTAGTGATGTTGGATGGTGTTATATGTAGTGATGATGGATGATATTATATGTAGTGATGATAGGTTGGTTTTATATGTAGTGTTGATGGATGGTGTTATATGTAGTGATGATGCATGATGTTATATGTAGTGATGATGGGTGGTGTTATATGTAGTGATGCTGGATGGTGTCATATGTAGTGATGATGGATGGAGTTATGTGTAGTGATGATGGATGATATTATATGTAGTGATGATGGTTGGTGTTATATGTAGTGATGTTGGATGGTGTTATATGTCGTGATGGATGGTTCTATATGTAGTGATGGTGGATGGTGTTATATGTAGTGATGATGGATCGTGTTATATGTAGTGATGATGGATAGTGTTATATGTAGTGATGATGATGGATGGTGTTATAAGTAGTGATGATGGATGTTGTTATATGTAGTGATGAAGGATGGTGTTAGTGAAGATTGTGAAGTGAGATGTAGTGAAGATTGTGAAGTGAGGTGTAGTGAAGATTGTGAAGTGAGATGTAGTGAAGATTGTGAGTGGTGTGGAGGTGGAAGTTGAGTGGGATGTGGTGAGGTTGTGAGTGCAGTTGGGTATAAGTTAGAGAGTGGGATGTGGTGAGAGTTGTGGTGGTTGGGTGGTTGTGTTTGTGGGGGAGAGTGGGATGTGGTGAAGTTGTGAAGTGGGGATGTAGTGGAAGTTGTGAGTGGGGATGTGGTGGGGTGTGAGTGGATGTAGTGAGGGTGAGTGGATGTAGTGAGATTGTGGTAGGATTAGTGGGTGTGAGTGATTGGCAGGGGGAGTGTGGTGTGAGCAGAGATTGTGAGTGAGATGTGGTAAGATTTTTGGAGTGGGGATATGAAGTTGTGGGTAGGATGTAGTGAGAGTTGTAGGTGGGATGTAGTGAAAGTTGGAGTGGGGATGTAGTGAGAGGGTTGTGAGTGGGATCATAGGTAGGGGTGTGTGGTGGGATGTGGTGGGGTTGGGGTGGGATGTGGGGATGAGTGAAGTTGCAGGTGGGATCTGGCAGGTGCTGGTTTGGGTGGGGGATGTGGTGGGGGTTGGCAGGTGGGTCTTGGTGGGGTTGTGGGTGGGGATGTGAGCAGGGGTTTGTGGGGAGTGGGGATGTGGGGTTGAGGTGGGATGTGGTTGTGGAGTGGGATGGTGGGATCCCATTAGAAGATTATGATGAATCTAGTAGTGAGATTGTGAAGTGAGGATGTAGTGAAGTTTGTGAGAGTGAGATGTGGTGAAGAAGTGAAGGATGTGGTAGTGAGGTGTGAGAGTGGGATGTAGTGAAGATTGTGGTGTGTGAAGTGAAGATTGTGGGTGAGGATGTAGTGGGGTGTGAGTGAGATGCTAGTGAGATTGTGAAGTGGGATGTGGTGAGAGTTGTGGTGAGATGTGAGTGAAAGATTAGTGAGGATGTAGTGAAGATTGTGAGTGAGATGTGGTAGAGATTTGTAGAGTGGGATGTGTTGAGATTGTGAGAGTGGGATGTGGTAGAGAGATTGTGAGTGGGATGTGGTGAGATTGTGGAAGTGGTATGTAGTGAAGATTGTGAGTGGATATGGTTGAGTGTGGATTTAAGTTGTGAGGGTGAGGATGTAGTGAGAGATTGTGAAGTGAGGATTTGGTAAGATTGTGAAGTGAGATGCTGGTGAAAGTTGGTTGGTGGTGTTTATTAGTGGATGTAGTGAGAGATTGTGAGTGAGATGTGGTGAAGGTTGTGAGTGGGATGTGGTGAGATTGAGTGGGGATGTGGTGGAAAGTTGTGAGTGGGATGTTGGTGAGAGGTTTGTGAGTGGGATGTAGTGGAAAGTTGTGAGTGGGATGGTTGTGGTTTGGAGTGAGGATGTGGTAGTTAGAGAGTGGGATGTAGTGTGAAGTTTGTGAGGTGGGATGTAGTGAAGTTGTGAGGTGGGATGTAGTGGGGTTGTGAGTGGGATGTAGGTAAGTTGTAGTGGATGTGGGGTGTGGTGAGTGTGAAATTGAGGATGTATTGAGTTTGTGAAGTGAGATGTAGTGAAGATTGTGTGGTGAGATGTAGTGAAGATTGTGAAGTGAGAGGTGGTGAAGATTGTGAAATTGAGATGTAGTGAAGATTGTGAAGTGAGATGTAGTGAAGATTGTGGAAATTGAGATGTGGTGAAGATTGGCGGAAATTGAGATGTAGTGAAGATTGTGAAGTGAGATGTCTTAATGGGTGTGAAGTGAGATATGGTGGTGGTAGAGATGTAGTGAAAAGGTGTGAAGTGAGATGTAGTGGTGTGGTAGGATGTATTGAAAGATTGTGAAGTGAGATGTAGTGAAAGATTGGCAGTGAGATGTAGTGAAGTTTGTGAAGGTGGGATGTAGTGGTGTGAAGTGAGATGTAGTGAAGATTGTGAAGTGGGATGTAGTGAAGATTGTGTGAGAGATGTAGTGAAGATTGTACGGTGAGATGTAATGAAGATTGTGAAGTGAGATGTAGTGAAGGTGTGAAGAGTGAGATGTGGTAGTTGTGAGTGAGATGTAGTGAAGATTGTGAAGGTGAGATGTAGTGATTGCAGTGAAGTAGTGAAAGATTGTGAAGTGGGATGTAGTGAAGATTGAAGTGAAGGATGTAGTGGGTGTGAAGTGATATGGTGAAAGATTGTGGTAGAATCATGAGTGAAGATTGTGAAGTGAGATGTAATTGAAGATTGTGAA
>NW_024715570.1:0-17603 GCF_018991925.1 Homarus americanus
ATACAGGTAAGCTTCCTCAAGGGTTAAAGCATCATACAGGTAAGTTTCTCAAGGATAACCATCATACAGGTAAGCTTCCTCAAGGGTTTAAATCATCATTGAGGTAAGCTTCTCAAGGGGTTAACCATCATACAAGTAGGCTTCTCAAGGGGTTAAATAACCATACAGGTAGGCTTCTCATGGGTTAAATCATCATACAGGTAAGCTTCACAAGGGTTAAACCTTCATACAGGTAAGCTTCTCAAGGGGTTAAATCATCATACAGGAAAGCTTCTCAAGGGGTTAAATCATCATACAGGTAGGCTTCTCAAGTGGTTAAATCATCATAGAAGGTAAGCTTCTCAAGGGGTTAAATCATCATGCAGGTAAGCTTCTCAAGGGATTAAATCATCATACAGGTAAGCTTCTCAAGGGGATTAATCATCATACGGGTAAGCTTCTCAAGGGGTTAAATCATCATACACATAAGCTTCTCAAGGGTTTAAATTATCATAGAGGTAAGCTTTTGAAGGGGTTAAATCATCATACAGGTTAGCTTCTCAAGGGGTTAAATCATCATACAGGTAGGCTTCTCAAGGGGTTAAATCATCATACATGTAAGCTTCTCAAGGGGTTAAATCATCATACAGGTAGGCTTCTCAAGGGGTTAAATCATCATACAGGTAGGCATCTCAAGGGGTTAAATCATCATACAGGTAACCTTCTGAAGGGGTTAAATCATCAAACAGGTAGGATTCTCAAGGGGTTAAATCATCATACAGGTAGGCTTCTCAAGGGGTTAATTCATCAAACAGGTAGGCTTCTCAAGGGGTTAAATCATCATACAGGTAAGCTTTTCACGGGATTCAATCATTATACAGGTAGGCTTCTGAAGGGGATTAAATCATCATACAGGTAAGCTTCTCAAGGGGTTAAATCATCATACAGGTAAGCTTCTCAAGGGGATAAATCATCATACAGGTAAGCTTCTCAAGGGGTTAAATCATCATACAGGTAAGCTTCTCAACAGGTTAAATCATCATACAGGTAGGCTTCTCAAGGGGTTAAATCATCATACACGTAAGCTTCTCAAGGGGTTAAATCATCATACAGGTAGACTTCTCAAGGGGTTAAATCATCATACAGTAGGTTTCTCAAGGGATTAAATCATCATACAGGTAGGCTTCTCAAGGGGTTAAATCATCATACAAGTAAGCTTCTCAAGGGGTTAAATCATCATACAGTTAGGCTTCTCAAGGGGTTAATTCATCATACAGGTAAGCTTCTCAAAGGGTTAAATCATCATGCAGGTAGGCTACTCAAGGGGTTAAATCATCATACAGGTAAGCTTCTCAAGGGTTTAAATCATCATGCAGGTAGGCTTCTCATGGCGTTAAATCATCATACAGGTAAGCTTTTCAAGTGGTTAAATCATCTTACAGGTAGGCTTCTCAAGGGGTTAAATCATCATACAGGTAGGCTTCTCAAGGGGTTAAATCATCATACAGGTAGGCTTCTCAAGGGGTTAAATCATCATACAGGTAAGCTTCTCAAGGGGTTAAATCATCATACAGGTAGGCATCTCAAGGGGTTAAATCATCGTACAGGTAAGCTTCTCAAGGGGTTAAATCATCAAACAGGTAGGATTCTCAAGGGGTTAAATCATCATACAGGTAGGCTTCTCAAGGGGTTAATTCATCAAACAGGTAGCCTCTCATGGGTTAAATCATCATACAGGTAAGCTTCTCAAGGGATTAAATCATTATACAGTAGGCTTTCCTTGAAGGATTAAATCATCATACAGGTAAGCTTCTCATGGGGTTAAATCATCATAAAGGTAAGCTTCTCAAGGGGTTAAATCATCATACAGGTAAGCTTCTCAAGGGGATAAATCATCATACAGGTAAGCTTCTCAAGGGGTTAAATCATCATACACGTAAGCTTCTCAAGGGGTTAAATCATCATACAGGTAAGCTTCTCATGCGGTTAAATCATCAAGGTAGGTTCTCAAGGGGTTAAATCATCATACAGGTAGGCTTCTCAAGGGATTAAATCATCATACAGGTAGGCTTCTCAAGGGGTTAAATCATCATACAGGTAAGCTTCTCAAGGGGTTAAATCATAATACAGGTAGGCTTCTCAAGGGGTTAAATCATCATACAGGTAAGCTTCTCAAGGGGTTAAATCATCATACAGGTAGGCTTCTCAAGGGGTTAAATCATCATACAGGTAAGCTTCTCAAGGGGTTAAATCATCATACAGGTAGGCTTCTCATGGGGTTAATTATCATACAGGTAGGCTTCTCAAGGGGTTAAATCATCATACAGGTAAGCTTCTCAAGGGGTTAAATCATCATACAGGTAAGCGTCTCAAGGGGTTAAATCATCATACAGGTAGGCTTCTCCAGGGGTTAAATCAGCATACAGGTAAACTTCTCAAGGGGTTTAATCATCATACAGGTAGGCTTCTCAAGGGGTTAAATCATCATACAGGCTGGCTTCTCAAGGGGTTAAATCATCATACATGTAGGCTTGTCAAGGGGTTAAATCATCATACAGGTAAGCATCTCAAGGGGTTAAATCATCATACAGGTAGGCATCTGAAGAGGTTAAAGCATCATACAGGTAAGTTTCTCATGGGGTTAAATCATCTTACAGGTAAGCTTCTCAAGGGGTTAAATCATCATACAGGTAAGCTTCTCAAGGGGTTAAATCATCATACAGGTAGGCTTCTCAAGGGGTGAAATCATCATACAGGTAAGCTTCTCATGGGGTTAAATCATCATACAGATAGGCTTCTCAACGGGTTAAATCATCATACAGGTAAGCTTCTCAAGGGGTTAAATCATCATACAGGTAATCTTCTCAAGGGGTTAAATCATCATACAGGTAGGCTTCTCAAGGGGTTAAATCATCATACAGGTAAGCTTCTCAAGGGGTTAAATCATCATACAGGTAGGCTTCTGAAGGGGTTAAATCATCATACAGGTAGGCTTCTCAAGGGGTTAAATCATCATACAGGTAATCTTCTCAAGGGGTTAAATCATCATACAGGTAAGCTTCTCAAGGGGTTAAATCATCATACAGGTAGGCTTCTCAAGGGGTTAAATAACCATACAGGTAGGCTTCTGAAGGGTTAAATCATCATACAGGTAAGCTTCACAAGGGGTTAAATCATCATACAGGTAAGCTTCTCAAGGGGTTAAATCATCATACAGGTAAGCTTCTCAAGGGGTTAAATCATCATACAGGTAGGCTTCTCAAGTGGTTAAATCATCATAGAAGGTAAGCTTCCCAAGGGGTTAAATCATCATGCAGGTAAGCTTCTCAAGGGATTAAATCATCATACAGGTAAGCTTCTCAAGGGGATAAATCATCATACAGGTAAGCTTCTCAGGGGATAAATCATCATACAGGTAAGCTTCTCAAGGGTTTAAATCATCATTGAGGTAAGCTTCTCAAGGGGTTAACTCATCATACAGGTAGGCTTCTCAAGGGGTTAAATAACCATACAGGTAGGCTTCTCAAGTGGTTAAATCATCATAGAAGGTAAGCTTCTCAAGGGGTTAAATCATCATACAGGTAAGCTTCACAAGGGGTTAAATCATCATACAGGTAAGCTTCTCAAGGGGTTAAATCATCATACAGGTAAGCTTCTCAAGGGGTTAAATCATCATACAGGTAGGCTTCTCAAGTGGTTAAATCATCATAGAAGGTAAGCTTCTCAAGGGGTTAAATCATCATGCAGGTAAGCTTCTCAAGGGATTAAATCATCATACAGGTAAGCTTCTCAAGGGGATTAATCATCATACGGGTAAGCTTCTCAAGGGGTTAAATCATCATACACATAAGCTTCTCAAGGGTTTAAATTATCATAGAGGTAAGCTTTTGAAGGGGTTAAATCATCATACAGGTTAGCTTCTCAAGGGGTTAAATCATCATACAGGTAGGCTTCTCAAGGGGTTAAATCATCATACATGTAAGCTTCTCAAGGGGTTAAATCATCATACAGGTAGGCTTCTCAAGGGGTTAAATCATCATACAGGTAGGCATCTCAAGGGGTTAAATCATCATACAGGTAACCTTCTGAAGGGGTTAAATCATCAAACAGGTAGGATTCTCAAGGGGTTAAATCATCATACAGGTAGGCTTCTCAAGGGGTTAATTCATCAAACAGGTAGGCTTCTCAAGGGGTTAAATCATCATACAGGTAAGCTTTTCACGGGATTCAATCATTATACAGGTAGGCTTCTGAAGGGGATTAAATCATCATACAGGTAAGCTTCTCAAGGGGTTAAATCATCATACAGGTAAGCTTCTCAAGGGGATAAATCATCATACAGGTAAGCTTCTCAAGGGGTTAAATCATCATACAGGTAAGCTTCTCAACAGGTTAAATCATCATACAGGTAGGCTTCTCAAGGGGTTAAATCATCATACACGTAAGCTTCTCAAGGGGTTAAATCATCATACAGGTAGACTTCTCAAGGGGTTAAATCATCATACAGGTAGGTTTCTCAAGGGATTAAATCATCATACAGGTAGGCTTCTCAAGGGGTTAAATCATCATACAAGTAAGCTTCTCAAGGGGTTAAATCATCATACAGTTAGGCTTCTCAAGGGGTTAATTCATCATACAGGTAAGCTTCTCAAAGGGTTAAATCATCATGCAGGTAGGCTACTCAAGGGGTTAAATCATCATACAGGTAAGCTTCTCAAGGGTTTAAATCATCATGCAGGTAGGCTTCTCATGGCGTTAAATCATCATACAGGTAAGCTTTTCAAGTGGTTAAATCATCTTACAGGTAGGCTTCTCAAGGGGATAAATCATCATACAGGTAGGCTTCTCAAGGGGTTAAATCATCATACAGGTAGGCTTCTCAAGGGGTTAAATCATCATACAGGTAAGCTTCTCAAGGGGTTAAATCATCATACAGGTAGGCATCTCAAGGGGTTAAATCATCGTACAGGTAAGCTTCTCAAGGGGTTAAATCATCAAACAGGTAGGATTCTCAAGGGGTTAAATCATCATACAGGTAGGCTTCTCAAGGGGTTAATTCATCAAACAGGTAGCCTTCTCAAGGGTTAAATCACTCTGCTGTGTAAGTCAAGGATTAAACTATTACATGGTAGAAGCTTCTGAAGGATTAAATCATCATACAGGTAAGCTTCTCATAAAACTATCATACAAGCAAGCTTCTCAAGGATAAAT
Source organism: Homarus americanus (assembly GCF_018991925.1). NCBI lineage: Eukaryota > Metazoa > Arthropoda > Malacostraca > Decapoda > Nephropidae > Homarus > Homarus americanus. Next base: position 5,191 of record NW_024715570.1, read on the forward strand.
CATCATACAGGTAAGCTTCTCATACAAATCATCATACAGGTAAGCTTCTGGGCAAGCAACCCATCATTAATGTGTAAGCCATGGGGTTTAAATCATCATACAGGTAAGCTTCTCAGGAGGTTAAATCATCATACAGGTAGGCTTCTCAAGGGGTTAAATCATCATACACGTAAGCTTCTCAAGGGGTTAAATCATCATACAGTTAGACTTCTCAAGGGGTTAAATCATCATACAGGTAGGCTTCTCAAGGGATTAAATCATCATACAGGTAGGCTTCTCATGGGGTTAAATCATCATACAAGTAAGCTTCTCAAGGGGTTAAGTCATAATACAGTTAGGCTTCTGAAGGGGTTAAATCATCATACAGGTAAGCTTCTCAAGGGGTTAAATCATCATGCAGGTAGGCTACTCAAGGGGTTAAATCATCATACAGGTAAGCTTCTCAAGGGGTTAAATCATCATACAGGTAAGCTTCTCATGGCGTTAAATCATCATACAGGTAAGCTTTTCAAGTGGTTAAATCACCTTACAGGTAGACTTCTCAAGGGGATAAATCATCATACAGGTAGGATTCTCATGGGGTTAAATCATCATACAGGTAAGCATCTCAAGGGGTTCAATCATCATACAGGTAAGCTTCTGAAGAGGTTAAATCATCATCCAGGTAGGTTTTTCAAGGGCTTAAATCATCACACAGGTAAGCTTCTCAAGGGGTTAAATCATCATACAGGTAAGCTTCTCAAGGGGTTAAATCATCATGCAGTTAGGCTTCTCAAGGGCTTAAATCATCATACAGGTAGGCTTCTCAAGGGGTTAAATCATCATACAGGTAGGTTTCTCAAGGGGTTAAATCATCATACAGGTAGGTTTCTCAAGGGGTTAAATCATCATACAGGTAAGCTTCTCAAGGGGTTAAATCATCATACAGGTAAGCTTCTCAAGGGCTTAAATCATCATACAGGAAAGCTTCTCAAGGGGTTAAATCATCATACAGGACAAGCTTCTCAAGGGGTTAAATCATCATACAGGTAAGCTTCTCAAGGGGTTAAATCATCATGCTGTAGGCTTCTACAAGCAATCATCATACAGGTAAAGCTTCTAGGGGTTAAATCATCAAGGCCAATGTAGGCTTCTCAAGGGGTTAAATCAGCACAGGTAACTTCTCAAGGGTTAAACCAATATACAGAAGCTTTCAAGGGTTAAATCATCATACAGGTAGGCTTCTCAAGGGTTAAATCTCATCATACAGGTAAGTCATGGTTAAATCATCATACAGGTAGGATTCTGCGTTAACCACGTTACAGGTAAGCTTCTCAAGGTTAACTATCATACAGGTAAGCTTTCTCAAGGGTTAACCATCATATTGCGTAAGCTTCTCAAGGTTAAATCATCAAGGTTGTAGAAAGCCTCAAGTGGTTAAATCATCATAGAAGGAAGCTTCATGGGTTAAATCATCATGCAAGCTTCAAGGGGTTAAATCATCATACAGGTAAGCTTCTCAAGGGGATAAATCATCATACAGGTAAGCTTCTCAAGGGGTTAAACCATCATACAGGTAAGCTTCTCAAGGGGTTAAATCATCAAACACATAATCTCTCAAGGGTTTAAATCATCATACAGGTAAGGTTCTCAAGGTGTTAAATCATCATACAGGTTAGCTTCTCAAGTGGTTAAATGATCATACAGGTAGGCTTCTCAAGGGGTTAAATCATCATACAGGTAAGCTTCTCAAGGGGTTAAATCATCATACAGGTAAGCTTCTCAAGGGGATAAATCATCATACATTTAAGCTTCTCATGTGGTTAAATCATCATAAAGGCAAGCTTCTCAAAGGGTTAAATCATCATACACGTAAGGTTCTCAAGGGTTTAAATTATCATACAGGTAAGCTTCTCAAGGGGTTAAATCATCAAACAGGTAGGCTTCTCAAGGGGTTAAATCATCATACAGGTAAGCTTCTCATAGGGTTAAATCATCATACAGGTAGGCTTCTCAAGGGGTTAAATCATCATACAGGTAAGTTTCTCAAGGGGTTAAATCATCATACAGGTAAGCTTCTCAAGGGGTTAAATCATCATTCAGGTAGGCTTCTCAAGGGGTTAAATCATCATACAGGTAAGCTTCTCAAGGGGTTAAATCATCATACAGGTAGGATTCTCAAGGGGTTAAATCATCATACAGGTAGGTTTCTCAAGGGGTTAATTCATCATACAGGTAGGCTTCTCAAGGGGTTAAATCATCATACAGGTAAGCTTCTTATAGGGTTAAATCATCATACAGGTAGGCTTCTCAAGGGGTTAAATCATCATACAGGTAAGCTTCTCAAGGGTTAAATCATCATGTTGGTGTGTTTCAAGCGTTAAATCATTCAGGTAGGCTTACAAGTTAAAATCATCATACAGTAAGATTCTCATAAGTTAAATCATCAAGGCTGCGTAGGTTTTCATAAGTTAAATCACACAGGTAAGCTTCAAGGTTAAATCATTATACAGGTAGGATTCTCAAGGGTTAAATCATCATACAGGTAGGCTTCTCAAGGGGTAAATTCATCAAATAGGTAGGCTTCTCAAGGGGTTAAATCATCATACAGGTAAGCTTCTCAAAGGATTAAATCATCATAAAGGTAGGCTTCTGAAGGGGATTAAATCATCATACAGGTAAGCTTCTCAAGGGGTTAAATCATCATACTAGTAAGCTTCTCAAGGGGATAAATCATCATACAGTTAAGCTTCTCAAGGGGTTAAATCATCATACAGGTAAGCTTCTCAAGGGGTTATATCATCATACACGTAAGCTTCTCAATAGTATAAATCATCAGACAGGTAAGCTTCTCAAGAGGTTAAATCATCATACAGGTAGGCTTCTCAAGGGGTTAAATCATCATACAGGTAAGCTTCTCAAGGGGTTAAATCATCATACAGGTAAGCTTCTCAAGGGGTTAAATCATCATACACGTAAGCTTCTCAAGGGTTTAAATCATCATACAGGTAAGCTTCCCAAGAGGTTAATTCATCATACAGGTAGGCTTCTCAAGGGGTTAAATCATCATACACGTAAGCTTCTCAAGGGGTTAAATCATCATACAGGTAAGCTTCTCAAGGGGTTAAATCATCATACAGGTAAGCTTCTCAAGGGGTTAAATCATCATACAGGTAGGTTTTCAAGGGGTTAAATAACCATACAGGTAGGCTTCTCAAGGGTTAAATCATCATACAGGTAAGCTTCACAATGGGTTAAATCATCATACAGGTGAGCTTCTCAAGGGGTTAAATCATCATACAGGTAAGCTTCTCAAGGGGTTAAATCATCATACAGGTAGGCTTCTCAAGTGGTTAAATCATCATAGAAGGTAAGCTTCTCAAGGGGTTAAATCATCATACAGGTTAGCTTCTCAAGGGGTTAAATCATCATACAGGTAGGCTTTCAAGGATAAATCATCATACAGGTTAGCTTCTCAAGGGCTAAATCATACAGGTAGGCTTCTATGATAAATCATCGGTACAGGTAAGCTTACAAGTTAAATCATCATACAGGAAGCCAAAGGATAAATCATCACAAAGCTTCTCAGCTAAGCAAATCATCATAAAGGTAAGTTTTCAAGGTTAAATCATCATATTATGTGCTTCTCAAGGATAAATCATCATACAGTAAGCTTCAAGGGGTTAAATCATCATACACACGTAAGTTTTCAAGGGTTAAATCATCATACAGGTAAGCTTTCATGCGGCTAAATTCATCAAATGTGTAGGATTTCACAAGTTAACCAATTAAGGCCAGGTAGGCTTTCATACACTCCATCAAACAGGTAGGCTTCAAGCAAGTTAACTATCATACAGGTAAGCTTCAAGGGATTAAACTACGTACAGGCAGGCTTCAAGGTTAAATACAGGTAAGCTTCTCAAGGGGTTAAATCATCATACACGTAAGCTTCTCAAGGGTTTAAATCATCATACAGGTAATCTTCTCAAGAGGTTAAATCATCATACAGGTAGGCTTCTCAAGGGGTTAAATAATCATACACGTAAGCTTCTCAAGGGGTTAAATCATCATACAGGTAGACTTCTCAAGGGGTTAAATCATCATACCGGTAGGTTTCTCAAGGGATTAAATCATCATACAGGTAGGCTTCTCAAGGGGTAAATCATCATACAAGTAAGCTTCTCAAGGGGTTAAATCATCATACAGTTAGGCTTCTGAAGGGGTTAAATCATCATACAGGTAAGCTTCTCAAGGGGTTAAATCATCATGCAGGTAGGCTACTCAAGAGGTTAAATCATCATACAGGTAAGCTTCTCAAGGGGTTAAATCATCATACAGGTAAGCTTCTCAAGGGGTTAAATCATCATACAGGTAGGATTCTCATGGGGTTAAATCATCATACAGGTAAGCATCTCAAAGGGTTGGATCATCATACAGGTAAGCTTCTAAAGGGGTTAAATCATCATCCAGGTAGGTTTTTCAAGGGCTTAAATCATCATACAGGTAGGTTTCTCAAGGGATTAAATCATCATACAGGTAGGCTTCTCAAGGGGTTAAATCATCATACAAGTAAGCTTCTCAAGGGGTTAAATCATAATACAGTTAGGCTTCTGAAGGGGTTAAATCATCATACAGGTAAGCTTCTCAAGGGGTTAAATCATCATGCAGGTAGGCTATTCAAGGGGTTAAATCATCATACAGGTAAGCTTCTCAAGGGGTTAAATCATCATACAGGTAAGCTTCTCATGGCGTTAAATCATCATACAGGTAAGCTTTTCAAGTGGTTAAATCACCTTACAGGTAGGCTTCTCAAGGGGATAAATCATCATACAGGTAAGCTTCTCAAGGGGTTAAATCATCATACAGGTAGGATTCTCATGGAGTTAAATCATCATACAGGTAAGCATCTCAAGGGGTTGGATCATCATACAGGTAAGCTTCTGAAGAGGTTAAATCATCATCCAGGTAGGTTTTTCAAGGGCATAAATCATCATACAGGTAAGCTTCTCAAGGGGTTAAATCATCATACAGGTAGGCTTCTCAAGGGGTTAAATCATCATACAGGTAAGCTTCTCAAGGGGTTAAATCATCATGCAGTTAGGCTTCTCAAGGGCTTAAATCATCATACAGGTAGGCTTCTCAAGGGGTTAAATCATCATACAGGTAAGCTTCTCATGAGGTTAAATCATCATAAAGGTAAGTTTCTCAAGGGGTTAAATCATCATACAGGTAAGCTTCTCAAGGGGATAAATCATCATACAGGTAAGCTTCTCAAGGGGTTAAATCATCATACACGTAAGCTTCTCAAGGGGTTAAATCATCATACAGGTAAGCTTCTCATGCGGTTAAATCATCAAACAGGTAGGATTCTCAAGGGGTTAAATCATCATACAGGTAGGCTTCTCAAGGGGTTAATTCATCAAACAGGTAGGCTTCTCAAGGGGTTAAATCATCATACAGGTAAGCTTCTCAAGGGATTAAATCATTATACAGGTAGGCTTCTGAAGGGGTTAAATCATCATACAGGTAAGCTTCTCAAGGGGTTAAATCATCATACATAGCTTCAAGGGTTAAAATTAACAAGGCTTCCATCAGGTAGGCTTCTCATGGGGTTAAATCATCATACAAGTAAGCTTCTCAAGGGGTTAAATCATCATACAGTTAGGCTTCTGAAGGGGTTAAATCATCATACAGGTAAGCTTCTCAAGGGGTTAAATCATCATGCAGGTAGGCTACTCAAGAGGTTAAATCATCATACAGGTAAGCTTCTCAAGGGGTTAAATCATCATACAGGTTAGCTTCTCAAGGGGTTAAATCATCATACAGGTAGGATTCTCATGGGGTTAAATCATCATACAGGTAAGCATCTCAAGGGGTTGGATCATCATACAGGTAAGCTTCTAAAGGGGTTAAATCATCATCCAGGTAGGTTTTTCAAGGGCTTAAATCATCATACAGGTAAGCTTCTCAAGGGGTTAAATCATCATGCAGTTAGGCTTCTCAAGGGCTTAAATCATCATACAGGTAGGCTTCTCAAGGGGTTAAATCATCATACAGGTAGGTTTCTCAAGGGGTTAAATCATCATACAGGTAAGCTTCTCAAGTTGTTAAATCATCATACAGGTAAGCGTCTCAAGGGGTTAAATCATCATACAGGTTGGCTTCTCAAGGGCTTAAATCATCATACAGGAAAGCTTCTCAAGGGGTTAAAATCATCATACAGGTAAGCTTCTCAAGGGGTTAAATCATCATACAGGTAGGATTCTCAATTGGTTAAATCATCATACAGGTAAGCTTCTCAAGGGGTTAAATCATCATGCAGGTAAGCTTCTCAAGGGGTTAAATCATCATACAGGTAGGTTTCTCAAGGGGTTAAATCATCATACAGGTAAGCTTCTCAAGGGGTTATATCATCATACAGGTAGGCTTCTCAAGGGGTTAAATCATCATGCAGGTAAGCTTCTCAAGGGGTTAAATCATCATACAGGAAGGTTTCTCAAGGGGTTTAATCATCATACAGGTAGGCTTCTCAAGGGGTTAAATCATCATGCAGGTAAGCTTCTCCAAGGGGAGTTCCCAAATCTGTCATACAGGTGGAAACTGCTCAAGGGTTAAATCATCATACAGGTAAGCTTCTCAGAGTTGAAATCTCATCATACCGTAGGCTTCTCAAGGGGTTAAATCATCATACAGGTAAGCTTCTCAAGGGGTTAAATCATCATACAGGTAAACTTCTCAAGGAGTTAAATCATCATACAGGTAGGATTCTCAAGGGTGTTAAATCATCATACAGGCAAGCTTCTAAAGGGGTTAAATCATCATACAGGTAGGCTTCTCAAGGGGTTAAATCATCATACAGTTAGGCTTCTCAAGGGGTTAAATCATCATACAGGTAGGCATCTCAAGGGTAAAATCATCATATAGGTAAGCTTCTCAAGCGGTTAAATCATCATACAGGTAGGCTTCTCAAGTGGTTAAATCATCATAGAAGGTAAGCTTCTCAAGGGGTTAAATCATCATGCAGGTAAGCTTCTCAAGGGGTTAAATCATCATACAGGTAAGCTTCTCAAGGGGTTAAATCATCATGCAGGTAAACTTCTCAAGGGGTTAAATCATCATACCGGTAAGCTTCTCAAGGGGTTAAATCATCATACCGGTAAGCTTCTCAAGGGGTTAAATCATCATACAGGTTGGCTTCTCAAGAGGTTAAATCATCATACAGGTAAACTTCTCAAAGGGTTAACTCATCATACAGGTAGGCTTCTCAAGTGGATAAATCATCATACAGGTAAGCTTCTCAAGGGGTTAAATCATCATGCAGGTAAGCTTCTCAAGGGGTTAAATCATCATACCGGTAAGCTTCTCAAGGGGTTAAATCATTATACCGGTAAGCTTTTCAAGGGGTTAAATCATCACACAAGTAAGCTTCTCAAGGGGGTTAAATCATATACAGGTAAGCTTCTCAAGGGGTTAAATCATCATACACGTAAGCTTCTCAAGGGGTTAAATCATCATACAGATAAGCTTCTCAAGGGGTTAAATCATCATACAGTTAGGCTTCTCAAGGGGTTAAATCATCATACATGTAAGCTTCTCAAGGGGGTAATCATCATACGGGTAGGCTTCTCAAGGGGTTAAATCATCATACCGGTAAGGTTCTCAGGGGGTTAAATCATAATACAGGTAGGTTTCTTAAGGGGTAAAATCATCATACAGGTAAGCTTCTCAAGGGTTTAAATCATAATACAGGTAGGCTTCTCAAGGGGTTAAATCATCATACAGTTAGGCTTCTCAAGGGGTTAAATCATCATACAGGTAACCTTCGCAAGGGGTTAAATCATCATACAGGTAGGATTCTCAAGGGGTTAAATTATCATACAGGTAGGTTTCTCAAGGGGTTAAATCATCATACAGGTAGGATTCTCAAGGGGTTAGATCATCATACAGGTAAGCTTCTCAAGGGGTTAAATCATCATACAGGTAGGTTTCTCAAGGGCTTAAATCATCATACAGTAAAGCTTCTCAAAGCGTTAAATCATCATACAGGTAAGTTTCTCAAGGGGTTAAATCATGATGCAGGTAGGCTTCTCAAGGGCTTAAATCATCGTACAGGTAGGCTTCTCAAGGGGTTAAATCATCATACAGGTAAGCTTCTCAAGGGGTTAAATCATCATACAGGTAAGCTTCTCAAGGGGTTGAATCATCATACAGGTAGGCTTCTCAAGGGGTTAAATCACCATACATGTAAGCTTCTCAAGGGGTTAAATCATCATACAGGTAGGCGTCTCAAGGGGTTAAATCATCATACAGGTAGGCTTCTCAAGGGGTTAAATCATCATACAGGTAAGCTTTTCAAGGGGTTAAATCATCATACACGTAGGCTTCTCAAGGGGTTAAATCATCATGCAGGTAAACTTCTCAAGGGGTTAAATCATCATACAGGTAGGCTTCTCAAGTGGTTAAATCATCATACAGGTAAGCATTTGAAGGGGTTAAATCATCATACAGGTAGGTTTTTCTAGGGCTTAAATCATCATACAGGTAAGCTTCTCTAGGGGTTAATTCATCATACAGGTAGGCGTCTCAAGGGGTTAAATCATCATACAGGTAGGCTTCTCAAGGGGTTAAATCATCATACAGGTAAGCATCTGAAGGGGTTAAATCATCATACAGGTAGGTTTTTCTAGGGCTTAAATCATCATACAGGTAAGCTTCTCTAGGGGTTAATTCATCATACAGGTAGGCGTCTCAAGGGGTTAAATCATCATACAGGTAGGCTTCTCAAGGGGTTAAATCATTATACAGGTAAGCTTTTCAAGGGGTTAAATCATCATACACATAGGCTTCTCAAGGGGTTAAATCATCATGCAGGTAGGCTTCTCAAGGGCTTAAATCATCATACAGTTAGGCTTCTCAAGGGGTTAAATCATCATACACGTAAGCTTCTCAAGGGGTTAAATCATCATACAGGTAGGCTTCTCAAAGGGGTTAAATCATCATACAGGTAGGTTTCTCAAGGGTTTAAATCATCATACAGGTAGGCTTCTCAAGGGGTTAAATCATCATACAAGTAAGCTTCTCAGGGGTTAAATCATCATACAGTTTAAACTGAAGAGGTTAAATCATCATACAGGTAAGCTTCTCCAAGGGGAGTTCGTCATCATGCAGGTAGTACTCAAAGTTAAATCATCATACAGGTAGGCTTCTCAAGGGGTTAAATTATCATACAGGTAAGCTTCTGAAGGGGTCAAATCATCATACAGGTAGGCTTCTGAAGGTGTTAAAGCATCATACAGGTAAGCTTCTTAAGGGGTTAAATCATCATGCAGGTAAGCTTCTCAAGGGGAAAATCATCATACAGATAAGATTCTCAAGGGGTTAAATCACCATACACGTAGGCTTCTCAAGTGGTTAAATCATCATACAGGTAAGCTTCTCAAGGGGTTAAATCATCATGCAGGTAAGCTTCTCAAGGGGTTAAATCATCATACAGGTAAGCTTCTCAAGAGGATAAATCATCATACAGGTAAGCTTCTCAAGGGGTTAAATCATCATACAGGTAACCTTCTCAAGGGGTTAAATCATCATACAGGTAGGATTCTCAAGGGGTTAAATCATCATACAGGTAGGCTTCTCAAGGCGGAAATTCATCAAACAGGTAGGCTTCTCAAGGGGTTAAATCAACATACAGGTAGGCTTCTGAAGGGGATTAAATCATCATACAGGTAAGCTTCTCAAGGGGTTAAATCATCATACTGGTAAGCTTCTCAAGGGGATAAATCATCATACAGGTAAGCTTCTCAGGTGGATTCAAATCATCATCATACGTAGGCTTCTCAAGGGGTTAAATCATCATACGAGTGGAAGCTACTCAAGGGTTAAATCATCATACAGGTAGAAGCTTCTCAAGAGAGTTAAATCATCATACAGGTAAGCTTCTCAAGGGGTTAAATCATCATACAGGTAAGCTTCTCAAGGGGTTAAATCATCATTCAGGTAGGCTTCTCAAGGGCTTAAATCATCATACAGGTAGGCTTCTCAACGGGTTAAATTATCATACAGGTAAGCTTCTCAAGGGGTTAAATCATCATACAGGTAGGCTTCTCAAGGGGTTAAATCAACATACAGGTAAACTTTTCAGGGGGTTAAATCATCATACACGGAGGCTTCTCAAGGGGTTAAATCATCATACAGGTAAACTTCTCAAGGGGTTAAATCATCATGCAGGTAGGCTTCTCAAGGGGTTAAATCATCATACAGGTAGGCTTATCAAGGGGTTAAATCATCATACAGGTAAGCTTCTCAAGGGGTTAGATCATCATACAGGTAAGCAAGTGGTTAAATCATCATACAGGTAGGCTTCTCAAGGGGATAAATCATCATACAGGTAAGCTTCTCAAGGGGTTAAATCATCATCCAGGTAGGTTTTTCAAGGGATTAAATCATCATTGAGGTAAGCTTCTCAAGGGGTTAGATCATCATACAGGTAGACTTCTCAAGGGGTTAAATCATCATACAGGTAAGTTCTCAAGGGATTAAATCATCATGCAGGTAGGCATCTCAAGGGCTTAAATCATCATATAGGTAGGCTTCTCAAGGGGTTAAATCATCATACAGGGAAGCTTCTCAAGGGGTTAAATCATCATACAGGTAGGCTTCTCAAGGGGTTAAATCATCATACAGGTAGGCTTTTCAAGGGGTTAAATCATCATACAGGTAAGCTTCTCAAGGGGTTAAATCATCATACAGGTAGGCTTCTCTAGGGGTTAAATCATCATACAGGTAAGCTTCTCAAGGGGTTAAATCATCATACAGGTAAGCTTCTCAAGGGGTTAAATCATCATACAGGTAGGCTTCTCAAGGGGTTAAATCATCATACAGGTAAGATTCTCAAGGGGTTAAATCATCATACAGGTAGGCTTCTCAAGGGGTTAAATCATCATACAGGTAAGCTTCTCAGGTGGTTAAATCATCATACACGAAGGCTTCTGAAGGGGATAAATCATCATACACGTAAGCTTCTCAAGGGCTGAAATCATCATACAGGTAAGCTTCTCAAGGGGTTAAATCATCATGCAGGAAGGCTTCTCAAGGGGTTAAATCATCATACAGGTAGCCTTCTCAAGGGTTTAAATCATCATACAGGTAGGCTTCTCAAGAGGTTAAATCATCATACAGGTAAGCTTCTCAAGGGGTTAAATCATCATACAGGTAGGCTTCTCAAGGGCTTAATTCATCATACAGGTAAGCTTCTCAAGGGGATAAATCATCATAAAGGTAAGCTTCTCAAGGGGTTAAATCATCATACAGGTAAGATTCTCAAGGGGTTAAATCATCATACAGGTAGGCTTCTCAAGGGGTTAAATCATCATGCAGGTAAGCTTCTCAGGTGGTTAAATCATCATACACGTAGGCTTCTCAAGGGGTTAAATCATCATACAGGTAAGATTCTCAAGGGGTTAAATCATCATACAGGTAGGCTTCTCAAGGGATTAAATCATCATCCAGGTAAGCTTCTCAGGTGGATTTAGATAATATGCGTGAGCCTCAGGGATAAATCATCATGCAAATTAACCAGACTTCTCCAAGGGGTTAAATCAACATACAGATAAACTTCTCGAGGGTTAAATCATCATACAGGTAGGCTTCTCAAGGGGTTAAATCATCATACAGGTAGGCTTCTCAAGGGGTTAAATCATCATACACGTAGGCTTCTCAAGGGGTTAAATCATCATGCAGGTAGGCTTCTCAAGGGCTTAAATCATCATACAGGTAGGCTTCTCAAGGGGAAAAATTATCATACATGTAGGCTTCTCAAGGGGTTAAATCATCATACAGGTAGGCTTCTCAAGGGGTTAAATCATCATACATGTAAGATTTCAGGGGGTTAAATCATCATACACGTATGCTTCTCAAGGGGTTAAATCATCATACAGGTAGGGTTCTCAAGGTGTTAAATCATCATACACGTAAGCTTCTCAAGGGGTTAAATCATCATACAGGTAGGCTTCTCAAGGGGTTAAATCATCATACAGGTAGGTTTCTCAAGGGATTAAATCATCATACAGGTAGGCTTCTCATGGGGTTAAATCATCATACAAGTAAGCTTCTCAAGGGGTTAAATCATCATACAGTTAGGCTTCTGAAGGGGTTAAATCATCATACAGGTAAGCTTCTCAAGGGGTTAAATCATCATGCAGGTAGGCTACTCAAGGGGTTAAATCATCATACAGGTAAGCTTCTCATGGGGTTAAATCATCATTCAGGTAAGCTTCTCAAGGGGTTAAATCATCATACAGGTAAGCTTCTCAAGTGGTTAAATCATCATACAGGTAGGCTTCTCAAGGGGATAAATCATCATACAGGTAAGCTTCTCAAGGGGTTAAATCATCATACAGGTAGGTTTCTCAAGGGATTAAATCATCATAGAGGTA
>NW_024715571.1:0-5307 GCF_018991925.1 Homarus americanus
CAGGTACCTCCGACACTCACAGGTACACCTCCTGACCTCCCAGTCGGAGGTGTACAAAGATGTCAGGAGCCTGGAGTGTCAGAGTGCTGGGATCGAAGGTGTGCACCAGTGGGTACCTGGGGTGTCAGGTGTGCCTGAGGTGTGAGTGTGCCTGGGAGTCAGAGGTGTGCAAGCGAGGTGTGTGCCGAAGTCAGTGGAGTGCTGGGAGTGTCAGAGGTGTCAGAATGTGCCTGAGTGTCGGAGGTGTCCTGGGTGTCAGAAGGTGTACTAGGTGTCGAGTGTGCAGTCGAGAATGGCGTGTCAGCAGTACCTGGATGTCAGAGTATACCGAGTGGGTACCTGGGGTGTCAGGATGTCCTGGGAGTGTCAGAGGGTGTACAGAGATGTCAGAGGTGTACCTGGCAGTGTCAGCAGGTGCCTGGGGTGTGGGTTGGTGACAAGTACCTAGGTGTCAGAGGTGTGCCTGGGGTGTCAGGATGCCTGGGGTGTTGGGGTGTGTGGGGTGAAAGAGTCTGGTGTCAGAGGTGTCCAGGGATTAGTGGAGTAAATGAGGTGTGTCAGAGGTGTACCTGGGGTGTCAGAGGTGTGCCTGGGAGTGTCAGAGGTTTACCTGGGAGTGTCTGAGGGTGTACCTGGGGTATCGGAGGTGTGCCTGGGAGTATCAGAGGTGTACCTGGGGTGTCAGCGGTGTACCTGGGAGTGTCAGAGTTGTACCTGGAAGTGTCGGAGGTGTGCCTGGGTCTCAGCAGTTCCTGGTGTTAGAGGTGTCAGAGTGAAGGGAGTGCCTAGGAGTGTCAGGGGTGTGCCAGGGAATGTTAGTGGAGTAAATGAGAGTGTCGAGGTGCCTGGGGTTTCAGGGGTGCCTGGGAGTGTCGGAGGTGTGCCAGGGAGTGTCAGAGGTGTACCTGGGAGTGTCAGAGAGTGTACCAGGGAGTGTCGGAGGTGTGCTGGAGTGTGAGAAGTGTGCCCAGGAGTGTTTGGGGTGTACCTGGGAGTGTCTGAGGTGTGGGGAGTGTCAAGGTGTACCTGGGGTGTGAGAGGTGTGTACCTGGGAGTGTCTGAGGTGTACCTCGGAGTGTCAGAAAGTACCAGGGAGTGTCTGGGAGGACCAGGGGGTGTGAGAGGGTGTGCCTGGGGAGTGTGAGAGGGTGTACCTAGGGTGTCTGAGGTGTGCCTGGGGTGTCAGGGAGTGAACCTGGGAGTGTCTGAGGTGTGCCTGGGGAGTGTCTGAGGTGTGCCTGGGGTGTAAGAGTGTGCCTGGGGTGTTTGGGGTGTGCCAGGGGTGTCTGGAGTGTACTGGAGTGTCTGGGGTGTGCCTGGAGTGTCAAGGTGTACCTAGGGTGTCAGAGGTGTGCCTGGGGGTGTCAGGGGTGTACCAGGAAGTGTCGGAGGTGTACATGGAGTGTCAGAGAGAGTATCTGGCCGTGTCAGCAGATGTGCCTGGGAGTGTCAGGGAGAACCAGGGGAGTGAGAGGTGTGCCTGGAATGTGAGAGGTGTAATGGGGATGTCTGAGGTGTACCTGGGAGTGTCAGGGGAGAACCAGGGTGAGAGGTGAACCTGGGAATGTCAGAGGTGTAATGGGGAGTGTCTGAGGGTGTACCTGGCAGTGTCAGGTGTACCTGGGGTGTCAAGGTGTGCCTGGGAGAATCAGAGGTGTACCTGGGAGTGTACCTATCTAACTAGCAATCTCTAACACAAATCAGTGTTTTGAAAAAATTTAAGCGTTCTCCGTGAAAAGAGGTAAATAAGTAAAATACTGATTTTCATCTAAAACTGAATGTTTTTGTGAAGATAAAACTAACTTCAAAACAGTGTTCTTCAACAGAAAACAAGGCTCATCCTAAAAAATAAGTACAACTTACAAAAAAGCAGTGTTTTCAAAAGGAAATTCAGCGTTTTTCGTGAGTGTTTTTCGAGAAAAAAGTAAAACTAAGTAAAATACACTACTTTTCATCTAAAATTGAGTGTTTTCCGTGAAAAGAAGTAAAACTAACTGAAATTCACCTAACCTAACCTAACCTAACCTAACCGAGCCTAGCCTAACCTAACCAAACTAACCTAACCTAACCTAACCTAACTAACCTAATCTAACCTAACCCTACCTAACCTAACCTAACCTAACACCAACCTAACCTAACCTAGCAACCCAACCCAACCCAACCCAGCAACCCAGCACAGCCCAACCCAACCAAACTAACCTAACCTAACTAACCTAACCTTACCTAACCTAACCTAACCTAACTAACCTAACCTCTAACACTGAAAATCAGTTTTTAAAAAGAAATTAAGAGTTTTCCGTGAAAAGAAGATAAATATATGTAAATACATTGGTTTTATCTAAAACTGAGTGTTTTTCGTGAAAAAGTAAAACTAACTAAAATTAACCAAACCTAACCTAACCTAACCTAATCTAACCTAACCCTAACCTAACCTAACCTAACCTAACCTAATCTAACCTAACGCCTAAGCTAACCTAACCTAACTAACCCTAACCTAACCTAACTAAGCTAACCTAACCTAACCTAACCTAACGTAACCTAACCTATCCTCTAACACTGAAAATCAGTGTTTTGAAAAAAGAATACGTTTTCCGTGAAGATGAATCAAATACATTGGTTTTCATCTAAAACTGAGTGTTTTTCGTGAAAAGTAAAAACTAACTAAAATTCACTTAACCTAACAAAACTAACTAAAATTAACCCGACCTAACCCTAACTAACCTAACCCTAATCTAACCTAACCTAACCTACCCTAACCTAACGTAACGTAACGCAACCTAACTAACCCTAGCAACCTAACCCAGCAACCCAACCCAACCCAGCAACCCAACCCAGCAAACTAACCTAACCTAACCTAACTAACTAACCTAACCTAACCTATAACCTAACCTAACCTAACCTCTAACACTGAAAATCAGTTTTTTGAAAAAGAATAAGGATTTTTCCGTGAAGAAGATAAATATATGTAAATGCATTGGTTTTTTATCTAAAACTAGTGTTTTTCGTGAAAAAGTAAAATAACTAAAATTAACCAAACCTAACCCCTAACCTAATCTAGCCTAACCTAACCTAACCTAACCTAACCCTAATCTAACCTAACTTCTAAGCTAACCTAACCCTAACCTAACCTAACCTAACCTAACCTAAGCTAACCTAACCTAACCTAACCTAACCTAACGTAACCTAACCCTATCCTCCTAACACTGAAAAATCAGTGTTTTGAAAAAAGAATACGCGTTTTTTCCGTGAAAAGAAGATGAAATAAGTCAAATACATTGGTTCAGTTTTAGATAAAACCAATGTATTTTACATATATTTATCTTCTTTTCACGGAAAACTCTTAATTTCTTTTCAAAAACTTATTTTCAGTGTTATAGGTTAGGTTATTAGGTTAGGTTAGGTTAGGTTAGGTTAGGTTAGGTTAGGTTAGGTTAGGTTGGTTGTTGGGTTGTGTTGGGTTGGGTTGGGTTAGGTTGGGTTAGGTTGGGTTAGGGCTTGGGTTAGGTTGCGAGTTAGGTTAGGTTAGGTTAGGTTAGGTTAGATTAGGTTAGTTAGGTTAGGTAGGGTCAGGTTCGGTTTGTTAGGTTAGTCTAGGTTCGGAGTTGGGTTAAGTTAGGTTAGGTGAATTTCAGTTGTTTTACTTCTTTTCACGGAAAACACTCAATTTTAGATGAAAAGTAGTGTATTTTACTTAGTTTTACTTTTTCTCGAAAAACACTCACGAAAAACGCTGAATTTCCTTTGAAAAAACACTGTTTTTGTAAGTTGTACTTATTTTTTTAAAGTTTCTTTTTTCACAAAAAATTTTTAGATGAAAATCAGTGTTTTACTTATTTTACCCTCTTTCACGAGAGCTTAAATTCTTTTCCAAAACACTGATTTCATTGTTAGAGATTGGTAGGGTTAGGATAGGTACAATTCCCCCAGGTACACTCTGATACCCCAGGACACCTCTGACACCCCAGGTACACCTCCGACACTGCCAGGTACACTCAGACACTCCCCATTACACCTCTGACATTCCCAGGTTCACCTCTCTACTCCCTGGTTCTCCCCTGACACTCCCAGGTACACCTCAGACACTCCCCATTACACCTCACACTGTGCACACCTCTCTCACTCCCTGGTTCTCCCCTGACACTCCCAGGTACACCGCTGACACGGCCAGATACTCCTCTGACACTCCATGTACACCTCCGACACTCCTGGTACACCTCTGACACCCCAGGTACTCCACTGTCACTCTGCATACCCTGACACTAGTGCACACCTCTGACACTCCTAGGTACACCTTTGACACTACCAGGTACACCTCAGACACTCCCAGACACCCAGACACTCCTGCATACCCCAAACCACATCCCACTCACACCCCAGGTTTCTCACACTCTTGGTCTCCAGACACTCCTGGTACTTCTGACACCTGAGTACACCTCAGACCTTCACACTCCCAGGCACTCTTCAGACACTCCCAGGCACACCTCCCAGGCACACCTCCCAAACACCCCAAGTGTACTCTTTCACATCCCTGGCTTCCACACTCAGGTACCAACCTCTGACACCTTGCACCTCAGACACCTACAGGTATGCTCTCGACACCCCCAGGTACACCTCTGACACTCCCATTTACTCCACTCCCAGGTACACTCTCACACTTTAACACCCCAGGTACCTGCCAGGCACAACTTCCTGACACTCCCAGGCACATCTCTCTGGTGGCACTCTCCCAGGTACACCTCTGACACCTCTGGTGGGTGACAGACCTCTGACACCTCATTTACCCACCACCTGCACCTCTGACACTCCTAGTGTCTCCTCACTCGACACACCTCTAACCTGGCAGGCACCTGCTGACACTCCCAGGCACCTCTGACACTCCTAGGCACTGGTCACCCCTGACACACCTCAACCTCCCAGGTACTCCGCTGACACTGCCAGGTACACCCCTGACACTTCCAGGTACACCTCTGACACTCCCCAGGTACGCCACCCATGTGCATCACTGAGGATTCTCGGTACACCTCTGACACTCCCAGGTACACCGCTGACACTGCCAGGTACACCTCCGACTCCCAGGATACACCTCCGACACCCCAGGCACACCCCTGACACTCCCAGGCACACCTCCGACACTCTCAGGTACACCTCTGACACTCCCAGGTACACCTCTGACACTCCAGGGCACCACTGACATTCCCTGGCACACCTCTGACACCCCAGGTACACCTCCGACACTCCCAGGTACACCTCTGACACTCCCAGGTACACTTCTCACACTCCCAGGTACCCCCTCTGACACTCCCAGGC
>NW_024715572.1:0-17675 GCF_018991925.1 Homarus americanus
TTTCGAATCTTTACCAAGTAAGGTTAGGTTCGGTTATATTAGGTAATGTTAGATTAGGTAGGTTTAGTTGGTTGGTTTAGTTTGTTTTAATGTAAGTGTATGATACTGCAGGTACCATGGTGCTAAAGACTGCGATAATGATCTTAACAATTATTAAAATTAATTATTCATGACAAATTTCTGACAACAATGTAGGTTCTGGTCTAACCATGACTAAACTGATAATGACGATAAGCAAAACCACCCAACCAAATTCAACTTTAAAATATCTCAAGATCTTTAGGTTTGGTTTAATTGGTTCGTTTTGTCTGTTGTCATTAAGGCCGCGCCCAAAAACACATCGTTGCCAAAAATATGAACTAATGACTGTTTGCACTTACGGTATGACTAAGTGGTACAGGTGCTGGTGGTGGGTGGTCAGGTCCTCAGTGACTCGAGAGACTTGTCATTCATGTTTTTTACTTCTCTTAAAGTGGGTTTGTGCCTATAATCCCCCTTGCCAGGTTAGTGTCCTCGTCAGTCAGTTCGAAGGCAGGGAAAAATTACTTCTCTTGTGAATGTGGATCACGTAAGCCTGGCGAGTTGTTAAGGCCAGTATGGATACAACATGGTGAGAGTTAAGCTTTTTGTAGGTATACAAGGTAATGTGACCAATACTACACTCGACCACCTTTACTTCCCCAACAGCAAAGTTAGGAAAACACATCCACAACTGGGTGAACTAACTCTGCTGTAAGTGATTCTTACACTTCACAAGGCTTATTATCTAAGTCCTGGGTGTCCATGACATCAAACCCTGGAACAATTTTACTATTTCAAGGATACTTGATTTCTACAGTTGAATCAGTGAACCTCTGACTCATTTACCACTGAAGGCCATAGTTTGCACCACAACACTATTACCTGTAGCTTGTGTAACGTCTGGCTAGGACTCGGGGTTCAGTGATGGTGTGATAAATATTGTAATTTATCCAGGAGCCTCGTGCAGCGTCGAGATCACCACCTTCACCAGCATTTAACATGCCATTAAGAGGCTTTGGCGTGTGCAATGATCCCTTGATTCATTGACTATAACATACCAGAGGCGTTAGGAGGTAGACACTGCGGGCTGATGTCATGGTCAGGTGAACTTTCTCTTACAGACTTGGTGCATTATCTTCCCTTAAAGAGCACCGCTTTGTCGGCAGTTTTTTATATACATCTTGTTATTTGGAGTGCAACTGTTTCTGAACCGCTGATAGAAAACATTCCATTTATTTTGTACTGTTCATTTCTGATTAAAAGGACGAATGATTACTTCGCTCTACCCAAACTACCGAATCAGAGCCCTGACGACCATCCTCTTCCTAAGTTTTTCAACCATTTTTAGTCTAAACTCTACTGTATATCAAAGCACTGTCGTCTCTTCTTGGCGTTCTCATAAAAACTTTAATCCTTTTTAGTCACACGCTAAGGCACTGTTGTTCATGTTAACCTACACTTTAAATCCTTTCCCTAGTTGACAACAACACGTCCACCGGCAGCCATTTAAACTCGGCTTAAAAAGATCCCACTTTTCTAATATTACCGAACCGATATATAAGATAGTACTACATAACAATATATAAATTCGTTAATTAATTTATAATAGCAGATATCACAACCGATTTACGCTTTTATCTATTATGAAATAATACTAAATTAAAACAAAATGAAAGTTATTAATATGATGGCGGCTGGTCGGTAGTCAGTGGGCCGGGCTGAGTGGTGTAGGAAAAAACGAAATTTTTAGTAATTCTTTGGTGGCTTAACAATATTCGATGTACTAGGGCTTAATAATAATAATAATAATAATAATAATAATAATAATAATAATAATAATAATAATAATAATAATAATACATCGATAAATCATTTTTCTTTTTCGTTTGCTGTATTTTTTCATGAGTTTTAAGTTTTAAATTTTTTATATTATTTTACTATAAATTACGTTACGTTACGTTACATTACGTAACGTTACGTTACATTATGTTATGTTTGGTAACAGTACATAGATTAATAGTTAAATCTAATCCCATACAGCTTGCATTTTGTTAACTTGACTGTATGGGATCAACGAAGATTAGTCCAGCTATTTCACCTTAAGATTAACCACCCTAATTATAATCAAATCTAACCTAACCTAATCTAATCTAAACTAACCCAACCCAACTTAATCTCCCCAAAAAGTGTTAGAGGTTAATCTTAGGGTAAAATAAACTGCAGGGACTAATCTTCAGGTGAGCCGTACGTGTTCGTATCTGTGGTGTAATGGTCAAGCAAGCTCGCCTCGCAAGAGAGCGGACCTGGGTTCGATCCCCGGCATGGTTAAACTATGGACAAGGTTCTTTAAGCATTTGCCTCTGTCTACCCAGTAGTAATTGGGAACCTGATTGTTAATAGATTTACTAATCGTATTCCGGGGTAATGGTTCGCCAGTGCAGTTGCGAATTGGCCGGTCTTCTCGCACTATTCCTTGACACGCTCCTTAAACAAATTCACCCCTAGGTGACCCTTGGGCCGGCCATCCTCGTTACACGAGGGGCAACCATTTATTAAACACGAGAGCGTCTCACTGGCAGTATGTGGTGTGAGTGATACAACATAAACACTTAAAATGTCAACAATTAAAAGTCATAGACATCACAGACAATCGACTCGGGCAAAAAGTTGCCTCATTATCTAGTGTGTGGTGCGGTGGTAGTTGTAGTGCGGTGGTAGTTGTGGTGTGGTGGTGGTTGTCGTGTAGTGGTGGTTGTGGTGTAGTGGTAGTATTTATGTTGTGGTATTTGTTGTGTGGTGGTTGTGGTGTAGTGGTAGTATTTATGTGGTGGTATTTGTTGTGTGGTGGTTGTGGTGTAGTGGTAGTAGTTATGTGGTGGTATTTGTTGTGTGGTGGTTGTGGTGTAGTGGTAGTATTTATGTGGTGGTATTTGTTGTGTGGTGGTTGTGGTGTGGTGGTGGTTGTGGTGTGGTGGTGGTTGTGATTGTAATTGGTAGTATTTATGTTTGTGGTGTTGTTGTGTGGTGGTTGTGGTATGGTGGTAGTTGTGGTGTGGTGGTGGTTGTGGTGCTAGTGGTGGTTTGTGGTGTAGTGGTGGTTGTGATTATGAGTGGTGTTAGTATTTATGTAGTGGTGTTGTTGTGTGGTGGTTGTGTGGTGCGGTGGTAGTTGTGGTGTGGTGGTGGTTGTGGTGTGGTAGTGGTTGTCGTGTAGTGGTGGTTGTGGTGTAGTGGTGGTTGTGGTGTAGTGGTAGTATTTATGTGGTGGTATTTGTGGCGTGGTGGTTGTGGTGTGGTGGTGGTTATGGTGTGGTGGTGGTTGTGAGGTGGTTGTGGTGTGGTGGTGGTGGTTGTGTGGTGGTGTGGTTTATTGGTGTAGTGGTGGTTGTGGTGTGGTGGTGGCAGTATTTATGTGGTGGTATTATTTGTGTGGTGGATTTGAGGTTAATGGTGGTGGTTATGGTGTGGTGGTGGTTTGTGGGGTGGATTTGTGGTGTGTGGTGGTGGTTTGTGTGGTGGTTGTGGTGTAGTGGTAGTATTTGTGGTGGTGTTATTTGTTGTGTGGTCAAGTTTGTGGTGTGGTGGTGGTGGTTGTGTGAGGTGTGGTGGTGGTGGTGGTTGTGGTGGGTGGTGGTTGTCGTGTAGTGGTAGTATTTATGTGGTGGTATTTGTTGTGGAGTGGTTGTGGTGTGGTGGTGGTTGTGGTGTGGTGGTGGTTATCGTGTAGTGGTGGTTGTGGTGTAGTGGTAGTATTTATGTGGTGGCATTTGTTGCGTGGTGGTTGTGGTATAGTAGTGGTTATGGTGTGGTGGTGGTTGTGAGGTGGTTATAGTGTGGTGGTGGTTGTGGTATAGTAGTGGTTATGGTGTGGTGGAGTGGTGGTGTGGGGGTGGTTTTGGTATGGTGGTGGAGTGGTGGTGTGGGGGTGGTTTTGGTATGGTTGTGGTGTGGTGGAGTGGTGGTGTGGGGGTGGTTTTGGTATGGTTGTGGTGTGGTGGAGTGGTGGTGTGGGGGTGGTTTTGGTATGGTTGTGGTGTGGTGGTGGTTATAGTGTAAAGAGGTCCTGTGTGTGTGTGTGTGTGTGTGTGTGTGTGTGACTCATAAGCTGCACACTATGTAATACACACACACACACACACACACACACACACACACACACACACACACACACCCTGAACCAGTTACCTTGACACTGTCTTAATCATTATTCTTGTTATCAAACCAATTATGTAGAGATGAAGATTGAATTATTACCGCAATTAGACAACAGTTCTGATCTGGCCGCTGTTTTTATAGACCCCCATAACGAAAACAAATAATTGGCGGCGGTCAGACAGCTACTCTTACCTTTGGTAAGCTGTCTTGCTCAGCCCGGATTGATGTTCATGATGGGATCCCGACTCCGCTTTTATCATATGGCCCTTGTCAAGAGTTGGCCATTATTTCCAAGGAATTCCCCAAACCTATTTTAAAGGTCACCCAAGTCAACAGGTTGAAGGAACTCCCTATCGCTACAAACACGTCCCCTTCTGATGCAAGAGCTTACCTTCTCAAGGAGTTTGCTGACGTGTTGGCTACGAAGAAATCTTTGGGATCCACACCACTCAAGCCGATGGTGGGTCCACCTATGAAGATTCATCATAAGGATGGTACCACACCTTTTGCCATCCACACCCCTCGTTTGATTCCTCACGCCTACAAGGAGCTAGTTAGACAAGAGCTTGACTCCATGGCTGCTCTGGGAATCATCAAGCTGGCCGGAGACGAACCTTCACCTTGGTGCCACCCTCTCGTCCCCGTCGCCAAACCTCGTGGTGGAGTACGGATCACCACCGATGTGTCAAAACTTAACCAGCAAGTTTCCCGTCCAGCCCACCCTTCACCCACACCCTTCGCAGCTGTTCGAATTGTGGACCCGAAGGCGAAGTTTTTTTACAACGATGGACGCCTTATGTGGTTATTGGCAGATCGAGTTGGCCGAAGAAGGCCAGCATTTGACTACATTCATCACACCATATGGAAGATATCAGTATTGCAGAGGCCCCATGGGATTTGCCGCTACGGGCGATGCATTCTGTCAACGTGGTGACGCGGCCCTTCAAAGAGTCAAGAATTGTGTCAAGGTGGTTGATGATATTTTACTCCATGACGAAGACTACTGTACCCACCTCTCCCGAATATATGAAGTTCTCACCAGTTTGTAGTCGCCGCACCATCAGTGAACTTCTGTGGGTACACTCTCTCAGCAGACCCGGTGAAATTAAGTGGAATCAGGGATTTTCCAACCCCTGCCAACCTGACAGACCTCCGTTCTTTTTTGGGTCTGGTCAATCAGCTGGCTGAATTTTCACCTGACATCTCCGCCGCAGCCCAGCCGTTACGCCCCCTGCTGAGCCCCAGGACATTCCTGTGGACCCCAGATCATCAAGAGGCCTTCCAGCGAGTCAAGCAGGCCCTCTTAAGTCCACCTGTCCTCGCCTGTTACGACCCAGCCGTACCCACCGTCCTCCAGACTGACACCTCCAGACTCTACGGCGTTGGTTACGCCCTTCTGCAGGACCATGGCGGTGGACAACTCCGCTTAATTCAGTTTGGATCCCGGTTCCTGACGGACGCTGAGACCCGATATGCCACGATTGAGCTGGAGATGTTGGCTGTTGTCTGGGCGATGGCGAAGTGCCGCTTCTACCTGATAGGACTTCAGCACTTCACCCTCTTCACGGATCATCGCCCTCTTGTACCTATTATCAATCACTACTCTTTGGTTGCAGTAGAGAATCCTCGCCTTCAACGTTTGAATGAGAAGCTCTCGCCTTATCTCTTCACGGCTGTGTGGCGTGCCGGTAAGCTAATGTGCATCCCGGATGCCCTGTCCCGCGCCCCGGTCAGTCGCCCCACCCCAGAGGACGAGATGTTGTGTTCTACAGCTGCCGCATCCCTCAAGTCAGTAGTCTCATTGAAGGCCGTCTTCACATCAGAAGAGTCTACAGCACCGGATGCAGACAAGACCCTTGAAGATCTCCGCACCACAGCCTGGGCCGACCCTTCCTATATCCGGCTCGTCGACTGTGTCCCAGGGATTTCCATCTAACCGATACGACCTTCATGAATCGCTACTCCCGTACTGGAAGATACGAGAGGACCTCTATTGTGACGGAGACCTCGTCTTGTATGGTCCACGAGTAGTCATTCCTGCTGCCCTACGCTGCCGTACCTTGACTCGCCTTCACGACTGCCATCGAGGAATGGAGTCCACCAAGCGACGGGCGAAGCAGACTGTATTTTGGCCCGGAATCGATTCGGACATTGCAAGTACCGTCCGTGCCTGTGAGCCGTGCCAGATTCTGCAACCCAGCCAGCAACAGGAACCTTTAATGTGCGACGATAACCCTTCAAGACCCTTCGAGTCTGTGTCGGCCGAATTCTTTGCAGTGGCAGGGAAGTCCTTCCTCGTCATTGCCGACCGACTGTCTGGATGGCCTGTTGTCGTCCCCTGTGGTAGTGATACAACGGCTACTGCTACCATCCGGAATTTCAGACATTACTTCAGAGAAGTTGGTGTTCCCCTCCGCCTCAGGACTGATGGTGGACCCCAGTTCACCAGCCACGAGTTCCGGGACTTCATGGACCGTTGGGGAGTCAGTCATGTCGTGACCTCGCCCCACTACCCCCAGGCGAATGGACACGTTGAAGCCGCAGTCAAGACTGTTAAACACCTGATCCTTAGGGTGTCACCCTCAGGAAATATCGACTGCGAGGACTTCGATCGAGGTTTGTCAGAGTAACGCAACACTCCGAACTTCACCGGACGCTCCACATCCCAGGTTCTATGTGGATATCATCTCAGGTCTTGTGTTCCTGCCCACCCGAAGTCATTTTCTCAAGAATGGCAAGCCAAGACTGAAGAATATGACCGCCGTGCAGCAGAACGAGCCGCAGACGTCGCTGCTCGGTACGACTGTCATGCCCGCCCCCTTCCCAGGTTGAGTATCGGCCAGCAGGTCAGGATTCAAGATCCAGTATCTCACCGCTGGGACAAGGTTGGGGTTGTTATGGGTATTGGCCGGTCCAGGGACTACCAAGTGCGTCTTCCTAGTGGTAGAGTATGGTGGAGGAACCGTCGTTTCCTCCGACCTGTGGAGCTGCCTAGTGTTGACCCTTCCCCAGTAGAGTCCCCTAATGTGATGTCTTTACAGTAAATCTATCCCCACCTTGTGTTTCTGCCCCGGTACTCCGCAGGTCCGAGCGACTCAGAAACAAAAGGTCCGCTCAAGATGAAACTATGAGCGTATAGGGGGGAGGGAGGTGTATAATATGGACACGAAGTAGTACCTTAAGCTGTGTATTCTTATATTACTCTATTAATTATGTATAGTAAAGTATTACAGAACATGTATTAATCCTATGAAATATTTCCATTTATTATGCACCATGTTATGTATGTGAATTATCATATTTACATATTATGTATTCAGCTTGTGAATGCTGGTATCTGTACATGCCAGCGCGGAGTGATACAGGTAGTTGAGATCACTAGTCCTTATGGTGTGGAAGCCAGTTTCTTTGTTCCTCTGTATATCTCCCGTACGAGAATAAGAACCTATTTCAAGATAATAAGTGATTGTGTGTACCCTCAGTAGTGGAGAACATTTTGGGGGTATCAAAGACAAATATAGAAGTCTCACCCCGCCCTCCCCCATCCCCCCTCTCCACCCACAACCCAGGACCACGGTGTGTAAAGTTAAGGCGTTCGAATTTTAATTGGGTTGATAATGAAATAATGCATGTGAGGAGGAGAAGAAGAAGAAGAAGATTTCGTTAGGTTACGTTAGGTTACGTTAGGCTAGATTAGGTTAAGTTAGGTTAGGTCTGGTCAGGTTACATTATGCATGAAGGTATTCATTTATATGTATATTTATGATCTACAGGATCGTTTATGGCCAGTCAAAAGCTTCTAGAAAAGACAAATACATAGAAGTTATCACTAATGGCCAATTATCCCTATTTAGTGTAACATACAGTATATATTAGGTGGAGTTCCGCTTTTATTTGTTTATTTTCGTATTATTTAAGTCATTTATTTGTTAACATTTAGCTTAGAATAAGTAAATATTATACAAAACAAAACATTGAAAAACTCACAAGTGAATTTGAATCATATAATCAAGTCGAGATAATAATACCAATACCACGTGCTGGTCAAGCTCCGAAAGAGTTGTCCGGGGGTCTAGCTAACCTCTGGTCGGGGCTTGACCAGCACGAAAAAAAAAAAAATTTTTTTACTAAACGTGATTTTGGCAACCTGTGGTGTAATAGTCAGCATGCTCGCCTTGCAAGAGAGTGGACCCGTGTTCGATTCCCGGACAGAGTGAAACAATGAGCATTTTTTTTTACGTCATTTGACTTTCTATTTACCAGTAAATGGGAACCTGGATGTTAATCGATTTGCTGATCTTATTCTGGAATAATGGCTAGCCAGTGCAGTTGCCGAGTTGTCCGGTCTTCTCGGACTATTTCTTGAAACTGGGTCATACAACTCGTTAACTTGGGGTGTGGTTGTAGTGTTGGCGACAGATTCTAACACCTTAAACAAATTCACGCCTAGGTTGCTCTAGAGCCGGCCATCCTCGTACACGAAGGGCAACCATTATTGTTACGTGTATAATATTACCATCACTACCACAACCAGCATTATCACTACTATTGTCACCTTCTCAACTATCATCATTCCTTCCCTCTTCCTCCTCCTGCCTCATATTTTAATAATCATCGTCTCTATAATTATTATTACCGTATTATTATTATTATTATTATTATTATTATTATTATTATTATTATTAACAATACAACATGTGGCTGGAACAACAGTAGAAATTAGAAATAAGATAAAAAGTTGTATTAAATTAACAAATAAAACACAAACAAGAACCACAGGTACAAGTCGATCAGTTTTTTATCATGAGAGAGAGAGAGAGAGAGAGAGAGAGAGAGAGAGAGTCCCTGGCTCACTGTTACGTTATGACAAAGTTGTTGGTAAATATATGGTATGGAAATTGTGTTGATACTCTCTCTCTCTCTCTCTCTCTCTCTCTCTCTCTCTCTCTCTCACACACACACACACACCAACCACAAACAAACAACACATCACAAACAAACAAGCAAGCAACAACACAACACTAATGACACCACAAAAAACATCATTCTAAAAAACAAACAATAAAAACAAACAAAATAAAACAAACAAATAAACAAACAACCAACATAAAAACAATAAAACAAACAAACAAACATATACAACAATCAAACAAACAATCAAAATAAAACAATCAAACAAACAGAAAAACAGACCCTCTTCAACAAACCACCACCACCAAGGACTTCACTAACCTACCACCTCCACCACCACCTCCTACAACACTATTTATAATCCCAAAACTTCCCAAAGGTCACTCCTGCCTCGGTGACCTTTGGGGGTTAACACTGCCCACTGGTCTAGATCTGGCGAGAAAACTGCCCCCACCCAAAGTTCACTTGTTGGGTGTCACAAAGCGCCTGCTGGGTAATTTAGGTGAGTCTTCCCCCGCCCTCCCCCATCCCCCCTCTCCAACCCAGGGTCACAGTGTGTAAGGTTAAGGCGTTTGAGTTTTAATTTAGTTGATGATGGTATAATGCAGAGGAGGAGGAGGAGGAGGAGGAGGATGAG
Source organism: Homarus americanus (assembly GCF_018991925.1). Lineage (NCBI taxonomy): Eukaryota > Metazoa > Arthropoda > Malacostraca > Decapoda > Nephropidae > Homarus > Homarus americanus. The sequence goes on from NW_024715572.1 coordinate 9,725, forward strand.
GAGAACAAGGAGAAGGAGAACAAGAACAAGAACAAGAAGAACAAGAACAAGAAGAACAAGAACAAGAAGAACAAGAACAAGAACAAGAACAAGAAGGCTAGATTACGTTAGGTTAGGTTAGGCTAGATTAGGTTAAGTTCAGTTAGGTTAGGTCTGGTCAGGTTACATTATGCATGAAGGTATTCATTTATATGTATATTTATGATCTACAGGATCGTTTATGGCCAGTCAAAAGCTTCTAGAAAAGAGAAATACATAGAAGTTATCACTAATGGCCAATTATCCCTATTTAGTGTAACATACAGTATATATTAGGTGGAGTTCCGCTTTTATTTGTTTGTTTTCGTATTATTTAAGTCATTTATTTGTTAACATTTAGCTTAGAATAAGTAAATATTATACAAAACAAAACATTGAAAAACTCACAAGTGAATTTATAACATATAATCAAGTCGAGATAATAATACCAATACCACGTGCTGGTCAAGCTCCGAAAGAGTTGTCCGGGGGTCTAGCACGAAAAAAAAAAAAAAAATTTTTACTAAACGTGATTTTGGCAACCTGTGGTGTAATAGTCAGCATGCTCGCCTTGCATGAGAGTGGACCCCTGTTCGATTCCCGGACGAAGTGAAACTATGAGCATTTATTTTTTTACGACATTTGGCTTTCTATTTACCAGTAAATGGGAACCTAGATGTTAATCGATTTGCTGATCTTATTCTGGAATAATGGTTAGCCAGTGCAGTTGGCGAGTTGTCCGGTCTTCTCGGATTATTCATTGAAACTGGGTCATACAACTCGTTAACTTAGGGTGTCGTTGTGGTGTTAGCGACAGATTCTAACACCTTAAACAAATTCACGCCTAGGTTGCCCTAGAGCCGGCCATCCTCGTACACGAAGGGCAACCATTATTGTTACGTGTATAATATTACCATCACTACCACAACCAGCATTATCACTACTATTGTCATCTTCTCAACTAACATCATTCCTTCCCTCTTCCTCCTCCTGCCTCTATATTTTAATAATTATCGTCTCAATTATTATTATTATCATCATTATTTTTATTATTATTATTACCGTATTATTATTATTATTATTATTATTATTATTATTATTATTATTATTGTTATTATTATTAACAATACAACATGTGGCTGGAACAACAGTAGAAATTAGAAATAAGATAAAAAGTTGTATTTAATTAACAATTAAAACACAAACAAGAACCACAGGTACAAGTCGATCAGTTTTTTATCATGAGAGAGAGAGAGAGAGAGAGAGAGACCCACCGTTAATAAAGGAACCTTGAGCATCACTCCTATATATTACTGACGAAGAAAAAGTAATAATAACTTTTAGAAAATTCAGAGACCCGCAGACCCACTAACACACAAGACCCGAGCCATTTATCACCACACACTGAAGGACCATGACATACCAACCTGGGGGGTCTTGTGTCTGTCTGCCTATTTATCTATCTGTCTATTTGATATATTCATCTGTCTAAGTGTATGTCCATTTCATTCTATATTTATTCGTGTATTTATCTCTGTCTGTCTGCCTGTTTGGTCGTTTATCAAAATTATCAAACAGCAGGTGGAGTGGGGAGGGAGGGGGGGGGAGGGGATGATTCGCAGTTTCGCCACCTAGTCCATTAAGTTAACCTAACATTAAACTAATGTAACCTAACATAACGCAAACCTAACCTAACCAAACCAAACCAAACATTAACCTGCCCTATCTTTATAACACTTATCCTAACATTAACCGGATATCATAAAGTTAAGGAGCCATCCCTTGTTTCAACCTAACCAAACCTAACCTAATTAAAACCTAATCTAACCCAATCTAACCCAATTTAACCTAACCTAACCTAACCTAGTCTTCAAGAGATCCCTAACGCACCCTAACATCATCATCATCTACTTAATTAATAAAACCTAACTTAACCTTAACTAACCTAACCCTCGGAAGGAGTTAGTAAGGGCTGCGTGCTATCTCCAGGACTGCATAATCACCGATCAAAAATTTATAATGAGAAAAGTTATAAGAAACGATCAAGGACTAAAAGTTAATAGTAAAGTAGTATCAAATATTCGATATGCAGATGATACTGGTCTGAACTCGGGATAGTGAAGAGACGGTATTAAACTATGATGAACAAGACTAGTGGCCAAGACGGTGAATAATGTGGCCTAGGGTTAATGCTGTATATAAAGACGGGAATAATGGTTATTTCTAATGTCAAACCAAATCCTAAAAGATGATGACAGGGAACTTAACCCAGCTGTTATAACCTTTAACGATGGTTTAAGCTATAAATCTTTAAGGACGTTGGTTTAAACAATAACATTCGAAGGACGATAATCAAAGCTAAAAATCCTCAAGAGGTTAGTTATTGCATCATCCTGAATGGTGGAAACTATTGTGTATTTTGTAAGTAAACATTATGTGTGATGGTCGACCTACGTGCCCCGCCAGCAGGGAAGACAGTAGTAATGTACGACACAGTGGTAGGTAAGAAACATTGTCTTGGGTCGTAAGGTAAGGGCGACGACACCTGCCACAAGTCACACGCCCATCCGAGGACAGGATGAAATGTGTGTGTGTCCGGAGAATGGTGGGTGGGGCGCACAGACACGTGTAAGGAGCTTGTAAATGGATCTTTGGCTACGTGTGTGGTGGCCGCAGTGGACACGGGGAAGGGGAGGGAGTGTGGAGACCAGCCGACCTTCACTAATTACGTTAAGAATATATGTGAGAATCTATCGACGAAGTAATAGTCTGTCGGTGGAGTGAGTAAGTAAGTAAATGTGTGTGTGATCGGCTGGTGTCGTCGGTGCACCCAAGGCACAGTCAGGGGTCTACCATAAAACACACTGCCAGTACTGGTAATGAGCAGCGTTTGGCCTTCTCCTCACAGTCATAAAACTCCTTCGCCAGACGTACGGTCGCCTTTGACACACAAAAATGCAATCATTCATTAAAACGTAATTGGCTATAAACTTTTGAGTGTAAAATACCCATTTATTGTGAACTTAACAAATTGGTAAATCAGGTGTGTTTATGTAAGCTTGGGTCAGTGGTGTTAAATTTACTGCTGACTAATTATATTATTTTTAAACCAGTATTTATGTTATTATTACAGTTAAAGTTAAGTCGTTATCATATTTAAAGGTCATCATCATTATCACCATTCATCATCATCATCATGTAAAGGTATTAATAAAAATGAAAAAATACGTAACGTATACCAGAACTAAAACGTTTGCCGGATATATGAACTAAACCGTCTGCCGGATATATGAACTAAAACATTTGCCGGATATATGAACTAAAATATTTGCCGGATATATGAACTAAAATATTTGCCGGATATATGAACTAAAATATTTGCCGGATATATGAACTAAAACATTGGCCGGATATATGAACTAAAACATTTGCCGGATATATGAACTAAACCGTTTGCCGGAAATATGAACTAAAACATGTGCCGGATATATGAACTAAAACATTTGCCGGATATATGAACTAAAACATTTGCCGGATATATGAACTAAAATATTTGCCGGATGTATGAACGAAAACATTTGCCGGATATATGAACTAAAACGTTTGCCGGATATATAAACTAAACCGTCTGCCGGATATATGAACTAAAACATGTGCCGGATATATGAACTAAAACATTTGCCGGATATATGAACTAAAACATTTGCCGGATATATGAACTAAAATATTTGCCGGATATATGAACGAAAACATTTGCCGGATATATGAACTAAAACGTTTGCCGGATATATAAACTAAACCGTCTGCCGGATATATGAACTAAAACATTTGCCGGATATATGAACTAAAACATTTGCCGGATATATGAACTAAACCATTTGCCGGAGATATGAACTAAAACATTTGCCGGATATATGAACTAAAACATTTGCCGGATATATGAACTAAAACATTTGCCGGATATATGAACTAAACCGTTTGCCGGAGATATCATATAAAAAACCCTAACTACAGAACCAGTTAAGTGACGTGCCGTGTTATGGACTCTTCTGGAACTGTGATTACAATAATTATTCTCACACGACGCAGTGACGTCACGCGGACAATGGCGGAGAACAGCTGACGTCGACTGTTATTACTGTATAACTGTATACGTGTAATACCATTGAGAAGAGAAGAGAGAAATCATTAACAACAGGTACCAAACAAAACTCACTAGACCATTACATGTTCCCGCCGCCTATACAGTAGATCAACATATCATTCATATAAACATTGGTGGCCGCTCCTTCACCCGGACTTATACGGCAATTCATTTGATTTATTTCCCAGTTTGACCAGTGGCTGTCCAGTAGTCTCTTAAAGTATAAACATGCTCAGGATTCAAAGTGTACTTGTATCTGTCCTGTTAAGTGTACTTGTATCTGTCCTGTTAAGTGTACTTGTATCTGTCCTATTAAATGTACTTGCATTTGTCCTATTAAGTGTACTTGTATCTGTCCTGTTAAGTGTACTTGTATCTGTCCTGTTAAGTGTACTTCTATCTGTCCTGTTAAATGTACCTGTATCTGTCCTTTTAAGTGTACCTGTATTTGTCCTGTTAAGTGTACTTGTATCTGTCCTGTTAAGTGTACCTGTATCTGTCCTGTTAAGTGTACCTGCATCTGTCCTGTTAAGTGTACCTGTATCTGTCCTGTTAAGTGTACTTCTATCTGTCTTGTTAAGTGTACTTGCATCTGTCTTGTTAAGTGTACCTGTATCTGTCCTGTTAAGTGTACTTCTATCTGTCCTGTTAAGTGTACCTGTATCTGTCCTGTTAAGTGTACTTGTATCTGTCCTGTTAAGTATCTGTCCTGTTAAGTGTACCTGCATCTGTCCTGTTAAGTGTACCTGTATCTGTCCTGTTAAGTGTACTTCTATCTGTCCTGTTAAGTGTACCTGTATCTGTCCTGTTAAGTGTACTTGTATCTGTCCTGTTAAGTGTACCTGTATCTGTCCTGTTAAGTGTGCCTGTATCTGTCCTGTTAAGTGTACTTGTATCTGTCCTGTTAAGTGTACCTGTATCTGTCCTGTTAAGTGTACTTCTATCTGTCCTGTTAAGTGTACCTGTATCTGTCCTGTTAAGTGTACTTGTGTCTGTCCTGTTAAGTGTACCTGTATCTGTCCTGTTAAGTGTACCTGCATCTGTTCTGTTAAGTGTACTTGTATTTGTCCTGTTAAGTGTACTTGCATTTGTCCTGGTAAATGTACTTGTATCTGTCCTGTTAAGTGTACCTGTATCTGTCCTTTTAAGTGTACCTGTATCTGTCCTGTTAAGTGTACTTGTATCTGTCCTGTTAAGTGTACCTGTATCTGTCCTGTTAAGTGTACCTGCATCTGTCCTGTTAAGTGTACTTGTATCTGTCCTGTTAAGTGTATTGCATTTGTCCTGTTAAGTGTACTTGTATCTGTCCTCTAAAGTGTACCTGTATCTGTCCTTTTAAGTGTACCTGTATTTGTCCTGTTAAGTGTACTTGTATCTGTCCTGTTAAGTGTACTTGTATCTGTCCTGTTAAGTGTACTTGCATCTGTCCTGTTAAGTGTACTTGTATCTGTCCTGTTAAGTGTACTTGCATTTGTCCTGTTAAGTGTACTTGTATCTGTCCTCTTAAGTGTACCTGTATCTGTCCTTTTAAGTGTACCTGTATTTGTCCTGTTAAGTGTACTTGTATCTGTCCTCTTAAGTGTACCTGTATCTGTCCTCTTAAGTGTACCTGTATCTGTCCTTTTAAGTGTACCTGTATCTGTCCTGTTAAATGTACTTGCATTTGTCCTGTTAAGTGTACTTATATCTGTCCTGTTAAGTGTACTTGCATCTGTCCTGTTAAGTGTACTTGTATCTGTCCTGTTAAGTGTACTTGTATCTGTCTTGTTAAGTGTACTTGCATCTGTCCTCTTAAGTGTACTTGTATCTGTCCTGTTAAGTGTACTTATATCTGTCCTCTTAAGTGTACCTGTATCTGTCCTGTTAAGTGTACCTGCATCTGTCCTGTTAAGTGTACCTACATCTGTCCTGTTAAGTGTACCTGTATCTGTCCTGTTAAGTGTACCTGCATCTGTCCTGTTAAGTGTACCTGCATCTGTCCTGTTAAGTGTCCTTGTATCTGTCCTGTTAAATGTACTTGCATTTGTCCTGTTAAGTGTACTTATATCTGTCCTCTTAAGTGTACCTGTATCTGTCCTTTAAAGTGTACCTGTATCTGTCCTGTGAAGTGTACTTGTATCGTTCCTGTTAAGTGTACTTGTATCTGTCCTGTTAAGTGTACCTGTATCTGTCCTGTTAAGTGTACTTGCATCTGTCCTGTTAAGTGTACTTGCATCTGTCCTGTTAAGTGTACTTGTATCTGTCCTGTTAAGTGTTGTATCTGTCTTGTTAAGTGTACTTGTATCTGTCCTGTTAAGTGTACTTGTATCTGTCCTGTTAAGTGTACTTGTATCTGTCCTGTTAAGTGTACCTGTATCTGTCCTGTTAAGTGTACTTGTATCTGTCCTGTTAAGTGTACTTGCATCTGTCCTGTTAAGTGTACTTGCATCTGTCCTCTTAAGTGTACTTGTATCTGTCCTGTTAAGTGTACCTGTATCTGTCTTGTTAAGTGTACCTGTATCTGCCATGTTAAGTGTACTTGTACCTGTCTTTTTAAGTGTACCTGTATCTGTCCTGTTAAGTGTACCTGTATCTGTCTTGTTAAGTGTACCTGTATCTGTCCTGTTAAGTGTACCTGTATCTGTCCTGTTAAGTGTACTTGTATCTGTCTTGTTAAGTGTACTTGCATCTGTCCTCTTAAGTGTACTTGTATCTGTCCTGTTAAGTGTACCTGTATCTACCATGTTAAGTGTACTTGTATCTGTCTTGTTAAGTGTACCTGTATCTGTCCTGTTAAGTGTACTTGTATCTGTCTTGTTAAGTGTACCTGTATCTGTCCTGTTAAGTGTACCTGTATCTGTCCTGTTAAGTGTACTTGTATCTGTCCTGTTAAGTGTACCTGTATCTGTCCTGTTAAGTGTACCTGTATCTGTCCTGTTAAGTGTACTTGTATCTGTCTTGTTAAGTGTACTTGCATCTGTCCTCTTAAGTGTACTTGTATCTGTCCTGTTAAGTGTACCTGTATCTACCATGTTAAGTGTACTTGTATCTGTCTTGTTAAGTGTACTTGTATCTGTCCTGTTAAGTGTACTTGTATCAGTCTTGTTAAGTGTACCTGTATCTGTCCTGTTAAGTGTACCTGTATCTGTCCTGTTAAGTGTACTTGTATCTGTCCTCTTAAGTGTACCTGTATCTGTCTTGTTAAGTGTACCTGTATCTGTCCTGTTAAGTGTACCTGTATCTGTCCTGTTAAGTGTACCTGTCTGTGTTAAGTGTACCTGTATCTGTCCTGTTAAGTGTACTTGTATCTGTCTTGTTAAGTGTACTCTACCTGTCTGTTGTTAAGTGTACCTGTATCTGTCCTGTTAAGTGTACTGTATCTGTCTGTTAAGTGTACTTGTATCTGCCATGTTAAGTGTACCTGTATCTGTCCTGTTAAGTGTACCTGTATCTGTCTTGTTAAGTGTACCTGTATCTGTCCTGTTAAGTGTACTTGTATCTGTCTTGTTAAGTGTACCTGTATCTGCCATGTTAAGTGTACTTGTATCTGTCTTGTTAAGTGTACCTGTATCTGTCCTGTTAAGCGTACTTGTATCTGTCCTGTTAAGTGTACCTGTATCTGCCATGTTAAATGTACTTGTATCTGTCTTGTTAAGTGTACCTGTATCTGCCATGTTAAGTGTACTTGTATCTGTCTTGTTAAGTGTACCTGTATCTGCCATGTTAAGTGTATCTGTATCTGTCCTGTTAAGTGTACTTGTATCTGTCTTGTTAAGTGTACCTGTATCTGCCATGTTAAGTGTACTTGTA
>NW_024715573.1:0-11804 GCF_018991925.1 Homarus americanus
GATGCTTTCACTGTCTAACCTGATGATCCCCAGCCTGAGCAAACACCGCTAGCCCCCATCATTGTTATGGATGAGTCCACCACTCGGTAGGGCTATGTTTTGGCGGAGTGTTTGGAGTCGGCAAGAGTATGTTGACCACCAATTTGCTTGTTGGCAAAGGTACCACAGTAGTGGAGAGAAGCTACTAATGCTGGTGATGTTAAATTATTAGTGTTGGTGCTGTAAACGGCATTATTGCCACTTGTATTAATGGTGCTCAAAGGTGCTATAGAAGAGTAGTGTTGTGTGTACATGTACATCCAGGAATGGTGTAAGTGGAGAATGTAAAAAAGTTTGGGTAAGCCAGGGAGTTGACCACTGTAGTTGAGTGTTAATGAAATTATTCTTAAACTATAACTTTATTTTAATAAACCATTTTATGTGTATGTTAGGAGTATCATTTACCTACAGTATTTTACCGTCAGTCTTTTCCATTGCTTGATATCAGATTTACAGTGTACCCATGTGTCTTAACCCTCGAGCCATGCTATCAAAGATCAGAGGTTATGAAATACCTCTATGAAGTCACATAACTAAGCTGTAACTACTATCTATACTTAATGAAGTAATAATAAGAAAAGAAAAAGAATGAAATAAGAAAAGGAAGAAAAAAAAGGTTGAGTTTAAAAGTTAACAGCAATGGGACAAATTAATATGAAAATACACCAAAGAAATCCCTCCCATATAAGCGTTTAAAGAACATTACTGCTAAGAATATTGTCAAATGTCCATTACACATGTTCACTTCTGTTGGAATTCCTAAAGAGATAATCAGACCGGGGAACTAATTTCACCAGTGAACTATTCAAAAAAGTCTTGAGCGAGTTAGGAATTGTGCAACAATTGTCATCGGCTTACCACCCGCAATCCCAGGGCTGCCTTGAACGCTGCCATCAAACCTTAAAGTCAATGATTAAGAAATATTGTTTTGAGAATAACGCTGATTAGGATGAGAACGTTGACTTTCTTCCCTTTACCCTGCGTGAATGTCCCCAGGAATCAATAGGATATTTACCCTTTGAACTACTTTACGGACGTCAAATCAGAGGTCCTTCAAATATCCCTAAAGATCAGTGGTTCACAGATACTTCTCATCCTAAGTGGTCAGTGGAAAATTATATCGATAATCTCAAACAAAAGCTGCGTCAAGTGAGAAAGGTAGCACAAAAAACCTTAAAAAGTGTCAAAGGAAGATAAAGAGAGTTGTGACGTTCATTCTCCAACCTTCTCTTTTTCTACTGGAGACAAAGTAATTTATTTCCTCAACCTAATCCTGGAAGTGAACGTAAGAGTAAATTCACTGGCCCTTACTTAATCTCTCAAAAACTCTGAACATAATTATATAGTGTGCACCCCTGATCGACGTAAGGATACTCGACTAGTTCATGTGAACCTCATTAAACCTTATGTTGAGAGTCAATTACAGGAGGACTCGGCGAGTGTTCAATCTGTAACTCATGTCTGTGTTCCTATATCAAATGTTTATTCCCTTGTCTCACGTGGTAATGACGTATTTGGGGACTAGGAACTTGATTCCCCAGAATTTTTTCCTCTCGGGGAAACCCAAAAAATAGTGGAATTCTGAGTAACTTAAATGATTACTTGCCAAATACAACACTTTCTCAAAAAGAGGATATTAAAACCTTAATGTTAAATTTTCCAAAAGTCACTTCTGAGGGTGTAACTCCTATACGACAGCCTGCTTACCGCATTGGTCCGGTAAAACGAGTAAACATGAGAGGAGAGGTAGACTTTTTATTGGATAATCATTTGGCAGAACCGAGTAATTCCCCTTGGGCTTCACCCTGTTTGTTGATTCCGAAACCTGATGGTACAGAAAGGTCAAGTAAGTTACCGACTCCTTCCCTCTTCCGTTCATTGATGGTCTGGTAGATGCCAAAGGTCAAGCTCGGTTTATAACCACTATTGATCTTCAAAAAGGTTATCAAATAGGGTTGATCGAGACAGCCAAAACCATCTCTGCTTCCATTTCCCCCATTGGATTATACCAATATAAAGTTATGCCTTTCGGAATGGCTAATGCTCCTGCTACTTTTCAACGGTCCATTAATTTCGCTAGTCAAGATCTTTCTGGCACCTATGCATACTTAGATGATCTTGTAATAATTTCAGAACGTTCGCAGGAACATCTTATTCGGCTTCAGACATTTTTCGGTCTATTGCAGGAGGTGGGCTTCACCATCAACCTGGCCAAGTCCACTTTTGGGAGTGCTACCGTGGTGTATTTAGGACCTGTTGTTGGAGGGGGCCAGACGAGACCAAAGGACGCCATTGTGGAAGCCATACTGTCCTTCCCTAAACCCACTAAGAGGAAAGCCCTCCTGTGCTTTTTTTAGGGATGGCTGGCTTCTACAGACGATTCTGTAGTAACTTATCCTCCATTACTGCACCCCCTCCCCTTACTGACTTGGCCAGCCATAAATCTTCATTTAAGTGGAATCCTGACTGTGATGCAGCTTTCAGCCGTGTCAAACTGCTTCTGTCGTCTCACCCTGTCCTCAGAACTTCAGACCACTGCAGACCCGTCATTCTCTAAGTAGAAGCGAGTGGAGTTGGTGTTGGAGAAGTCCTTCTTCAGGAGGACCCTACTAGTGGAGTGCTATATCCGGTGTTTTACTACTCTGCCAAATTGAAGAAACGCCAAAAACAATACTCCACCATTGAGAGAGGCCCTCGCCTTAGTCATGGCTCTCCATAAATTTGACGGCTATCTCCACTCTCATCCCATCTAGATCGACCATAACCCTCTCGCCTTCATCACCAGCATGCAGAACTCCAACCAACGCATACTGAGATGGGCGCTACCACTTGGACTTTCGCCATATAATAGGGGTGGACAACATCTTGGCTGGCGTCCTCTCCAGGGATCCACCTGGGCATCCAGACACAGAAGGGTCCTAGTCCTCCTTTATCGAGACTACGGACGTCTTGGAGGGTGGGTGGGGAGTGTTACGACCCAAGGAGTCGTTACCTCCTCTGTATGAGTCTCGAAGCTGAGACAACGAACAACCCTGGTTCACCTCTGTTCGAATCATCCCTGTCGCCACTCCCAAAGGTTGGTGGGAAGCCGGCAGGGTAGTGTGAGCCAGTTGGCCACAAGCTACTCCCCGCCTAGGTGGGCTGCTCCCCTGGGACTTGGCTGTGGTGCACCCTGTGTGTGTCCTCAGTGTTGGGACTCCATTCCCCTAGATCAACAGAAGGCTGAGCATTGACAGGGAGAATAGATCTTCTCAACCTCCTCTACCGTGTGTACTGTATTGTTTCTCCCTATAAACACGTTTCAGCCGGTTCTTCCCTCAAACACATATGTGGATATGTAACAAGGTGGTATTGGTAGTGATCTTGGTATAGGTATTTGTATACATAGTTTTAAGTGATGTGTACTAATTTCATAGTTTATTGTAACGTAAAGTGTGATCGTTTTTTTCTTGGTATTATTTTACTTTCGGACATGGCGCCCCAGAAAGTTATAAACTACTGAAACATTTAGATCTTGTTATTCTGAGCTTTTTGTTCCCCATAAATACATGGCGGAAATGTCTTAATAGCGATACAGTTGAATTTAATGTATTTTAAATAGTTTTCGGTCTTCGTCTGGGAGATGTTCTCTGTGCATCACGCATGCGAAATGTTGACCGAGGTATCGTTATTGCGAGAATTTTTTCGTCCAAACGTATTTGATTTTTCCAAAGGAAGCATCCCAGCTACGATTTTAATTTATATGAAACTAACAGACTCGCCGCCCTCCAGGCGGCTCATCCACTAGGCCACGGTACGACGCCACCCTCCGGGAGGCTCCACATTGTCTCACTTTTCAGTCCCCAAAACGTCTTCTTCCATCAATAGTTCATTAACGGTGTATGTAAGTTTCACCATGCAAAGTATATTTGTTTAGCATTAAACTGTTAGTATTTGAATGTCTAATTATCACTACATATAACATCATCCATCATCATTACATATAACACCACCCATCATCACTACATATAACATCATCCATCATCACTACATATAACACCATCCATCATCACTACATATAACACCATCCATCATCACTACATATAACACTATCCATCATCATTACATATAACACCATCCATCATCACTACATATAACACCATCCATCATCACTACATATAACGCCATCCATCATCACTACAGATAGGTAAAGTTGTTTCCGAGATTCTCGTGTGGACACACACACACACACACACACATATATATATATATATATATATATATATATATATATATATATATATATATATATATATATATATATATATATATATATATAATATATATATATATATATATATAATATATATATATATATATATATATATAATATATATATTTGTTTTTAATGGAGGGAAGGAGCAACTCAGAAATAGGTATAATGAACTATCTAGGAATGTTAAAAAATATGTAAGGAAGGCAAACAGGGACTACGAAATCAGGCTAGCAAGAGAATCCAAGGCGAATCCCAAGGGATTTTTCCAGGTATATAGGACAAAGGTCCTGGACAAACTGTGGTCTTTAAAGTCAGAGAAGGGGGAAGTGATCGATGATATTGAGAAAATAAGCAAAGCATTACACCGCTACTTCTTATCAGTTTTCACAGAAGAAATTCACGAGGAAAATCCAGAGGTGGAACTGATATTTAGGGTGAATGAAGAAGAGTAATTAAAGAATATCACTATCAGAAAAGGGGATGTTCTTAAGAAGATAAATAAATTAAAGACCAATCCCCAGGGCCGGATGAAATTTTCCCTAGAGTTTTGAAAGAGTGTAAGGAACAGATTTGCGGCCCCTCGTAAATTTATTTACCAAATCATTAGACATGGGAGTTGTGCCAGTCTTGTGGAAACAGGCAAATGTAGTACCCATATTCAAAAAGGGAGACAGAGCATCAGCGTCAAATTACCCGCTTATAAGTCTGACGTCAGTAGAGGGGAAATTTCTTGAATCATTTATAGCAAATAGCATCCGATCGCATTTAGAGAAAAACAAAATAATCTACGACTCTCAACGTGGGTTTACAAAGGGAAAATCTAGTCTGACTTTTTTAAGAAATTCTTCGAGGTAGTAGATAATGACGATAATTACGATGTTATTTACTTAAGACTTTAGCAAAGCGTTTGACAGAGTACCGCATCAGAGGCTTCTGAGAAAAGTTAAGGTTCATGGAATCGAGGGGAAAGTTTTAAATTGGATAAAATCATGGCTCAACGATAAAACACAGAGGGTTAGTGTAGATGATGTTAAATCTGAGTGGGGCTGTGTAACCAGTGGGGCTCCCCAGGGGTCAGTACCGGGCCCACTCTTGTTCATAATCTGCATAAACGATCTAGATACTGGGATGAGCAGTGACATAAGCAAGTTTGCGGATGACACCAAAATAGGGCGGTAGATTAATTCAGGGCAGCATCCTAATGCACTACAGGAGGATTTATATAAACTGCAGGGGTGGTCAGAAAATGGCAAATGAAATTCAACACCAGCAAGTACAGCATATTTAATATTGGAAGAACAAATACTGTCAATGTATACAGCCTTAACAACATCAACCTAGAGAAGTCGACTTGTGAAAGAGACTCTTAGGGGTACTTGTAAGCACGGATCTACGGCCTAGAAAACAGTGCGTTAATGTTCGTAATAAGGCAAACGGAGTATTGGGTTTTATATCTAGAAGTGTAAGTAATAAGAGTGCAGAGGTCTTATTGCACCTAAATCTTGTGCTAGTCAGTCCGCACCTCGATTATGCGGTTCAGTTTTCGACAAAAATGATGGTCAGATTCGTTTAAAACACCAACATACACTGGAAAACACATTGGTCAACCCCAAGAGACTCGTGTGTCCTAAAGTAAAAATGTACCTTTTTCTTTTTGTATTAATTTGTAAGTTTTAATCTTCATCAGTAAATTGTTTAATTTTGGTTCCCTTTTTATAGACCTTCTTGGTGACCGCCCAGAAATAGGATATTTCTTTAGACCTGATGGTCATAACATGCAGTGGCACTTGCAATACATAAAAAGTTCTCCCTTAAAGTACCAGGCACATTTTTCATCCCTTTATACTTGAGATCGTAACAGGTGGGGACCTTGACAGGATCTAAGAACAAGGGTAAAGTTGTATTCATTTTTGTGCCTTCATCATAACGTACTCTCAGCTGTCACAAGGAGTGTTGATAGTTTTATACCACTTTGTATACGTCCATCATGTTTCAGTTTTAATATCACTTTACCTTAATTGTACAAAAACTTCTTATTTTTTACTTAAAATGTAGCATTCCGTATTATTCTTTATAGGTTTGCATTGTATTAGTTGACATTGCTTGGGTCTGATGGACCTTTTATGCTAAATTTGTCATTATAACCACACGATTGGCAGAAGCGAGTCATAATGTTCGAATTCTCAGTCGGTAAGGTATATATCCGGATTCGTTTTCTCATATCCTTACGACTCGTGTAGTGAGGAGGTGAAACGCTCGCTCTACTTCTTCCGCTTAACTTGTATTTTTGGGTTTCATAACGTCCTAAGTTTAAGTTGAGAAAACCTTAGTTTGTTGTCTACTTAGCATACAAAACTATCGTAGACCTAGACAATCACCACCATTGTGTTTGTAAGTAAATTAGGGAATCGACTGAATTTATATTTTATGCTGTAACCCTTTTCTCTTTTCTACTTATATTCCTTGGGATTGTTCTCGTGTTATGACTTTGGTCAGGCATAGTAAGATAACACAACGATAAAGGTTGTCCTTGCTATCACTATTCTGCCTCGTTTCTCTGCTCTTTCGATTAAGTATTTGTGTAATGGGGGGATTTAGAGGCAGAAAGTATAGATAGAATATTTAGTTGTGGGATGTAAAGAGAGGAAGTGTGGTAGCATGGCCGGCTAGTTACTTAACCTTGATATTACGTTCTTAGGGAGAATCTTCTAAACCTAACCTCTAATGGTACAGCTATTTATTATTCACTCAATGACACAGACACATTAATAGCATATTATATCGAAGTTACTAGGACATTATATTTACGTTACTAGACACAGACTCTCGGACACCACATGAAACGGCTACATTTCCCACCGTAAGTAACTCACCCTATGGATAGCTCTGACAAAGACTCACATGTAACCTGAGGGAGGCCCAGCAGGTGCTGCTGAACTATGTCTTCTATGGGAAACCCTGCTAGCTGGAGACGCGGTGCTAGGGAGGAAAGTCTCCCTCCCCACCTGAGTAGTGACGAGCGTGACTCCGTCGATAGTGTTTTGAAAATCGTCGGAATATGAATGACTGAATGAGAATGACGCGTGGAAGAGGGTGCAGAGCCTATATATTGGAGATCTCCAGCCGGCAGATGACCTCTCCCAATTAACACTAAACTGGTTAGATCTGGACAGTTGTGTTTGCCCAGGTGTGTGGTCATTTCCCAGGTCGGTAATGCTTCCTAATTATTACCGCCCAGGTGTGTCTTGGCAAGGTATGGTTTCCTTAACACGGTCATATCTCACGGTTAACTTAAGTACTTTGTGGCCTTGCCTCCTGGGACAGGCCTTGCTGTCACTGTAGGCTGTGCACCTTATGGGTGTACACCTGCTCATCTACTTACTGTTATATGTGTTGTATTTCTCTGGGCTGTAAGCTGTGGTCTGATAAACATTCATTCCATTTGCTTTTCTGAAATTGACTGGAATTTTTAATGTCATATCCTGACTGAAATGTTACTCACTTAAGACATTTTGGAACATTTTCGTTCTTCTAGTCCCAGTTAGCGAGTGGAAGTTTTGACGTCAACCTTAACTTGTCCCCGAAAATTTTAATATTTCATACTTGTGACTGGTTAGTGGTGACATCTTAACTTTATTTTTATGTAATTAACTTTCGCTATCCAGTGTTAAGTTTAAAATGGCCTCTAAACAATTTGAACTAAAGGATTTTTGTGAAAACCATTTTTTTGACAAACTTAAGGATCGGGTAATCAAAAAGTTTTTAACATTCCGTTCATCAGTTCAGTGACTGAAGAAGTACTTAAAAATACCGTTGTTGGGAGTTAGCGTCTACAGGAATTCCTGAGGAAACTACCATTTGAGGTTTTAATTCCCATGAGTCACTCATTTCAAGTTGATAAAGATGACGTGGCAAGCGTGACTAGAGTAAGAACAACCACTTCATGGTCCGCTGACAGACTTGAAATTGAGAGAGAAAAGTTGAGAGCCGAACTTCAAGGAAAAGCAGAAAGACGTTTTCAATTGGAACTTCAACTCGCTCTCCAAGATAAAGACATAACTTCAGTTCGAACTTAAGAACAGGGAAGTGCAATTAGAGCGTGAAAAAATCGAAGTAGAATAAGTCGAAGTAGATGATAAACGTAGTTCTTTAAACTTAGCAAAGAATATTTCGTTAGTCCCCAATTTTAATGAAGACGATCCTGACAGAACTTTCCGAACATTTGAGAAATTTGTGGAACATTCAAAATGGCCCAAAGAGGAATGGACCTGGCGTCTCCAGGCTAAGCTTGTTGACAACGCTGCACTCATATTTTCAAATTTTGACACGGTAGATGATTACGAATTAGTCAAGAAGAGAATTCTAGACGCTAACTCGATAACTCCAGAAGCATATAGACCGATTTAAGTCCTACACCAAAAACCTTGCCAGTACTTGCGTAGAGTTCCTTACTAACAAACTTAGAATGTGTAAAAAAATGGCTCAAAAGCGACGGAAACGACCACGTTCTTAGAACTTATTACACTTATTGTACTGGAAGAGTGTAATCAGAAGTTACCTTTTAATATCTTGATGCTCGTAGGGAAAAGAGAGCCAGAGCTCATAAAAGCTTCCCAAATAGCCGATTCTTTCGCTCTAATACAGAGATCTTTTGTGAACAGAGACAGAAATAAGCCATCCAATGTAAAGTCCTCCTCTAGTGAAAGCCCTGGTTCCGCTGGTGGTAAATCGAACAATGGCAGTCAGAACCCCTTTTTAATATGTTCCTATTATAGAAAACCTGGTCACACCATAGAGAAGTGTCGTGATCCTAAATGTAAAGCAGGTCAAAGCAAAAGCCCGACTAACCCTTCCCAGGTTAAATCTGGAGAAGCCTTAAAGAACCTTAAACCTGTGACCAATGTAAACATACTAGCATCTCAAAAAGTCCTCAATTCTTAGACACGGGGGCTGCTCAAAGCATCTTATTCAAAGAAAGCCTTCCAGGAATTGAGAAAGGGTAAACCGGAGAGTGTGATTCTCCAAAACTTCCACTAGCGTAGCTAGGGGGGGGGGGCGGTCCGCCCCGGGCGGCACTTTTGGGGGGGCGGCACTTTTGGGTCTGCTCATCACCCATATCTGCAGCTACTGGAGACGTTAATCCATCCCTTTGTATCGGCGGCAAGTTAATCCTTGTCGTGTCTGACCTAACACCTGACCCACATCATCACGGCCACGTCATGAGCTACACCCTTGCTATGAGGCCCCCCGCCACACACACAACCTGTAACCTGTTGAGGATTAAGGAAACAACTTCAAACAAGTACGCCAGTGAGCTCATGTGGTGTGGGTCAGGTGTTAGGTCAGACACGACGAGGATTAACTTAACGCCGATACAAAGGGAAGGATTAACGTCTCCAGTAGCTGCAGATATGGGTGATGAGCAGACCCAAAAGTGCCGCCCCCCAAAAGTGAAGGATCACAAGATGCTGAAATGCCATACGACATTGAATTGAGGAGAGAAATGTTTTCTTCGCTGGACAGAGTGATCCAAGAAATAACTTTGAGATTTCAACAGCTTCATGAACTTGCTGAGAAATATGCCTTCCTTACCCCATTGAATCTTTTGGATGATAAATATGAGTGTCAAATAGATCACGATCACGACGACATTGATAAAGAGGAGTTCCTTGTTGAGAGAAAAAGACTTCAGCATTTTGTTGCTATTGCTGCTATAACTATTAAAGACATCATCACTACACCAGATATAAAAGTACAACATCATCACTACACCAGATATAAAAGTACATCATCACTACACCAGATATAAAACTACAACATCATCACTACAACATCATTACTACACCAGATATAAAACTACATCATCACTACACCAGATATAAAACTACAACATCATCACTACAACATCATTACTACACCAGATATAAAACTACATCATCACTACACCAGATATAAAACTACATCATCATCACTATATCAGATTAAAACTACATCATCACTACACCAGATATAAAACTACAACATCATCACTACAACATCATCACTACACCAGATATAAAAGTACATCATCACTACACCAGATATAAAACTACAATATCATCACTACACCAGATATAAAACTACATCATCACTACACCAGATATAAAACTACATCATCACTACACCAGATATAAAACTACATCATCACTTCACCAGATATAAAACTACATCATCACTACAACATCATCACTACACCTGATATAAAACTACAACATCATCACTACACCAGATATAAAACTACAACATCATCACTACATCAGATATAAAACTACATCATCACTACAACATACAAGACTACATCATCACTACACCAGATATAAAACTACAACATCATCACTAGACCTGATTTAAACCTACAACATCATCACTACAACATATAAGACTACATCATCACTATACCAGATATAATACTACATCGTCATCACTACACCAGATATAAAACTACATCATCACTACAACATATAAGACTACATCATCACTACACCAGATATGAAACTACAACATCATCACTACACCTGATATAAAACTACAACATCATCACTACAACATCATCACGAAACCAGATATAAAACTACAACATCATCACTACAGCAGATATAAAACTACAACATCATCACTACACCAGATATAAAACTACATCATCATCACTACACCAGATATAAAACTACAACATCATCACTACACCAGATATAAAACTACAACATCATCACTACACCAAATATAAAACTACATCATCACTACAACATACAAGACTACATCATCACTACACCAGATATAAAACTACAACATCATCACTACACCAGATATAAAACTACATCATCACTACAACATACAAGACTACATCATCACTACACCAGATATAAAACTACAACATCATCACTACACCAGATATAAAACTACAACATCATCACTACACCAAATATAAAACTACATCATCATTACAACATACAAGACTACATCATCACTACACCAGATATAAAACTACAACATCATCACTACACCAGATATAAAACTACAACATCATCACTACACCAGATATAAAACTACAACATCATCACTACACCAAATATAAAACTACATCATCACTACAACATACAAGACTACATCATCACTACACCAGATATAAAACTACAACATCATCACTACACCAGATATAAAACTACAACATCATCACTACACCAGATATAAAACTACAACATCTTCACTACAACATATAAGACTACATCATCGCTACACCAGATATAAACTACAATATCATTACATCTACACTACAGCACATCTACACTACAGCAGAACATTACATCACTATCACTATACTATAAGTCACTCTTTTCTTGTGAATCTTTTGTCACATGTGAAAATTCCAACCGTATTATATATTCAGTTACACTTTACCCCCCGAAAAAAAAGTTTACCTCATTAGCTTCATCTCAATAACTTTCCAAATAAGATGGCAGAAGAGATGACTAGC
>NW_024715574.1:0-6971 GCF_018991925.1 Homarus americanus
GCCCTCACAACCCAGGTCATGTCACTGAAAGGGTTCCCGGCCCTCACACCCCGGGTCATGGCACTGAAGGGGTGCCTGTCCCTCACACCCCGGGTCATGGTGCTGAAGGGCTGCCTGGCTTTCACACCCCGATTTATGGCACTGAAAGGGTGCCCGGCCCTCAAACCCCGGTTCATGGTGTCGGAGGGGTGCCCGGCCCTCACACCCCTGGTCATGTCACTAAAGGGGTGCCCGGGCCTCACACCCCGGTTCATGGGGTTGAAGCGGTTCCCGGCCAGCACACCCAGGGTCATGGTGCTGATGGGGTTCGCGGCCCTCAAACCCCAGGTCATGTCACTGAAAGGGTTCCCGGCCCTCATACCCCGTGTCATGTCACTGAAGGGGTGCCCAGCTGTCACACTCCGGATCATGGCACTTAAGGGGTGCCTAGCCCTCACACCCCGGGTCATGGTACTGAAGGGCTGCACGGTCTTCACACCCCGGGTCATGGTGCTCATGGGGTGCCCGGCCCTCATACCCCGGGTCATGGTGCTGGAGGGGTGCCCGGCCATTACATCCCGATTCATGGCACTGAAATCGAGCCCGGCCCTCATACCCCGGGTCATGGCACTGAAAAGGTGCCCGGCCCTCACACCCCGTGTCATATGAAGGGGTGCCCGGCCCTCACACTCCTGTTCATAGCTCTGTAGGGGTGCCCGGCCCTCACACCCCGTTTCATGGCACTAAAGGGGTGCCCGGCACTCACACCCCGGCTCATGGCACTGAAGGGGTGCCCGTCCCTAACACCCTGGTTCATGTCACTTATGGGGTGCCCGGCGCTCACACCCCGGGTCATGGTGCTGGAGGGGTGACCGGCCTGACACCCAGGGTCATGTGAAGGGGTGCCCGGCACACACACCCTTTTTCAAAGCACTGTATGGGTGCTCGGCACTCACACCCCGTTTCATGGCACTTCAGGGGTGCCCGTCCCTCACAACCAGGTTTATGACACTGAAAGGGTGCCCGGCCCTCACACCCTAGGTAATGTCACTGAAGGGAAGCCCGGCCCTCACACCCCGGGTCATGGCACTGAAAGGGTGCCCGGCCCTCACACCCCGGGTCATGTAACTAAACGGGTGCCCGGCCCTCACACCCCGGGTCATGTCACTTAAGGGGTGCACGGCCCTCGCACCCCGGGTCATGGACCTAAAGGGTTGCCTGGCCTTCACACCCCGGGTCATGGGGTTTAAGCGGTTCCCGGTCCTCACACCACGGGTCATGGAGCTGAAGGGGTACCCGGCCATCACACCCCGATTCATGGCACTGAAAGGGTGCCCATCCTTCACACCCCGGGTCATGTCGCTGAAGTGGTGCACGGCCCTCACACCCCGGGTCATGGACCTAAAGGGGTGCCCGGCCCTCACACCCGGGGTCATGGGGTTGATGCGGTTCCTGGTCCTCACACCACGGGTCATGGAGCTGAAGGGGTGCCCGGCCATCACCGCGATTCATGGCACTGAAGGGGTGCCCGGCCCTAAAGCCCCGGGTCATGTCACTGAAGAGGTGCCCGGCCCTCACACCCCTGGCCATGGCACTGAAGGTATGCCGGGCCCTCACACCCCTGGTCATAGAGCAAAACGAGTGCCCAGCCCTCACCCCCGGGTAATGGGGCTGAAGTGGTGCCCAGCCTTCACCCCCCGGGTCATGGCACTGAAGGAGTGAACGACCCTCACACCCCGGGTCATGGACCTAAAGGGGTGTCCGGCCTTCACACCACGGGTCATGGGGTTGAAGCGGTTCCCGGCCCTCACACCCCGGGTCATGTCACTGAAGGAGTGCCCGGCCCTCACACCCCAGGTCATGTCACTGAAGGGGTTCCCGGCCCTCACACCCCGGGTCATGGCACTGAAGGGGTGCCTGCCCCGGGTCATGGCACTGAAGGGGTGCCTGTCCCTTACACCCCGGGTCATGGTGCTGAAGGGCTGCCTGGCTTTCACACCCCGATTTATGGCACTGAAAGGGTGCCCGGCCCTCAAACCCCGGGTCATGGTGTCGGAGGGGTGCCCGGCCCTCACACCCCTGGTCATGTCACTAAAGGGGTGCCCAGGCCTCACACCCCGGGTCATGTCGCTGAAGTGGTGCACGGCCCTCACACCCCGGGTCATGGACATAAATGGGTGCCCGGCCCTCACACCCCGGGTCATGGGGTTGAAGCGTTTCCCGGTCCTCACACCACGGGTCATTAAGCTGAAGGGGTGCCCGGCCATCACACCGCGATTCATGGCACTGAAAGGGTAACCGGCCCTCACACCCCGGGTCATGGCAATGAATAGATGCCCGGCCGTCACACCCCAGTTCATTGCTCTGTCGGGGTGCCCGGGCCTCACACCCCGTTCCATGGCACTAAAGGGATGCCAGACCCTCACACCCCGGCTCATGGCACTGAAGGGTGCCCGGCCCTAAAGCCCCGGGTCATGTCACAGAAGAGGTGCCCGGCCCTCACACCCCTGGCCATGGCTGGTATGCCGGGCCCTCACACCCCCTGGTCATAGAGCAAAACGAGTGCCCGGCCCTCACCCCGGGTCATGGCACTGGAAGGAATGACCGGCCCTCACACCCAGGGTCATGGCACTGAAAGGGTTCCCGGCCCTCACACCCCGGGTCATGGTGCTGGACGGGTGCCCGGCCCTCACACCCCGGGTCATGTCACTGAAGGGGTGCCCGGCCCTCACACCCCAGATCATGTCACTGAAGGGTTGCCCGGCCATCACACCCCGGGTCATGGCACTGAAGGGGTGCCTGGCGCTCACACCCCGGGTCATGATGCTGAAGGGGTGCCCGGCTTTCACACCCCGATTCATGGCACTGAAAGGGTGCCCGACCCTCACACACAGGGTCATGGTGGCTGAGGGGTGCCCGGCCCTCACACCCCGGGTCTTGGGGTTGAAGCGGTTCCCGGCCATCACACCCCGGGTCATGGTGCTGATGGGGTGCCCGGCGCTCACACCCCTGGTCATAGACCTAAACGAGTGCCCGGCCCTCACACCCCTGGTCATAGACCTAAACGAGTGCCCGGCCTTTACACCCCGGGTCATGGGGCTGAAGGTGTGCCCCGCCCTCACACCCGGGGTCATGGCCTGAAGGAGTGACAGGCCCTCACACTCTGGGTTATGGCACTGAAAGGGTGCCCTGCCCACACACCCTGGGTCATGTCATTGAAAGGGTGCCCGGCCCTCACACCCCGGTGTCATGTCACTGAAAGGCGCGCTGCCCCGCACATGTGGGTCATGTCGTGAAGGGGTGCCCGGCCCTCATACCCAGGATCATGGTGCTGGAAGGGTTCCCGGCCGTCACACCCCGATTCATGGCACTGAAATCGAGCCCGGCCCTCACACCCCAGGTCATGGCACTGAAAAGGTGCCCAGCCCTCACACCCCGTGTCATATGAAGGGCTGCCCGGCCCTCACACCCCGTGTCATATGAAGTGGTGCCCGGCCCTCACACCCCGATTCATAGCTCTGTAGGGTTGCCCGGCCCTCACACCCCGTTTCATGGCACTAAAGGGGTGCCCGGCCCTCACACCCCGGCTCATGGCACTAAAGGGGTGCCCGGCCCTCACACACCTCGTTATAGACCTAAACGGGTGCTCAGCCCTCACACCCCGTGTCATGTGAAGGGGTGCCCGGCCCTCACACCCCGTTTCATGGCACTAAAGGGGTGCCCGGCCCTCACACCCCGGCTCATGGCACTGAAGGGGTGCCCGTAACTGACGCCCCGGGTCATGTCACTGAAGGGGTGGCCAGCCCTCACACCCCGGGTCATGTCACTGAAGGGGTGCCCAGCCGTCACACCCCTGGCCATGGCACTGAAGGTGTGCCCGGCCCTCACACACCTGGTTATAGACCTAAACGGGTGGTCGGCCCTCACACCTCGGGACATGGGGCTGAAGGGGTGCCCGGCCGTCACACTTCAGGTCATGGCACTGAAGGAGTGGCTGGCCCTCACACCCCGACTCATGGCACTGAAAGGGTGCTCGGCCCTCACACCCCAGGTCATAGCACTGAAGGGGTGCCCGCCCACACACCCCTGGCCATAGACCTAAACGAGTGCCCGGCCCTCACATCCCGGGTCATGGCACTGAAGGAGTGACCGGCCCTCACACCCCGGGTCATGTCACTGAAGCGGTGACCAGCCGTCACACCCCTGGCCATGGCACTGAAGGTGTGCCCGGCCCTCACACACCTGGTTATTGACCTAAATGGGTGACCGGCCCTCACACCTCGGGACATGGGGCTGAAGGGGTGCCCGGCCGTCACACCCCGGGTCATGGCACTGAAGGAGTGGCTGGCTCTCACACCCCGGGTCATGGCACTGAAAGGGTGCCCGGCCCTCACACCCCGTGTCATGGTGCTGAAGGGGTGCCCGGCCCTCAAACCCCGGGTCATGTCACTGAAGGGGTGCCCGGCGCTCACACTCCGGGTCATGGTGCTGGAGGGGTGCCCGGCCCTCACACCCCGGGTCATTACACTAAACGGGTGCCCGGCCCTCACACCCCGGGTCATGTCACTTAAGGGGTGCACGGCCCTCACACCCCGGGTCATGGACCTAAAGGGATGCCTGGCCTTCACACTCCGGGTCATGGGGTTTGAGCGGTTCCCGGTCCTCACACCACGGGTCATGGAGCTGAAGGGGTACCCGGCCATCACACCCCGATTCATGGCACTGAAAGGGTGCCCATCCTTCACACCCCGGGTCATGTCGCTGACGTGGTGCACGGCCCTCACACCCCGGGTCATGGACCTAAAGGGATGCCCGGCCCTCACACCCCGGGTCATGGGGTTGAAGCGGTTCCCGGTCCTCACACCACGGGTCATAGAGCTGAAGGGGTGCCCGGCCATCACACCGCGATTCATGGCACTGAAAGGGTGACCGGCCCTCACACCACGGGTCATGGCAATGAATAGGTGCCCGGCCGTCACACCCCAGTTCATTGCTCTGTCGGGGTGCCCGGGCCTCACACCCCGTTCCATGGCACTAAAGGGATGCCAGACCCTCACACCCCGGCTCATGGCACTGAAGGGGTGCCCGGCCCTACAGCCCCGGGTCATGTCACTGATGAGGTGCCCGGCCCTCACACCCCTGGCCATGGCACTGAAGGTATGCCGGGCCCTCACACCCCTGGTCATAGAGCAAAACGAGTGCCCGGCCCTCACACCCCTGGTCATAGACCTAAACGAGTGCCCGGCCTTTGCACCCCGGGTCATGGGGCTGAAGGTGTGTCCCACCCTCACACCCCGGGTCATGGCACTGAAGGAGTGACAGGCCCTCACACCCCGGGTTATGGCACTGGAAGGGTGCGCTGCCCACACATCTGAGTCATGTCATTGAAAGGGTGCCCGGCCCTCACACCCCGGTGTCATGTCACTGAAAGGTTGCCTGGCCCTCACACCACGGGTCATAGCACTGAAGGTGTGCCCGGCCCTCATACCCCGGATCATGGTGCTGGAAGGGTGCCCGGCCCTCACACCCAATTCATGGCGCGAAAACGAGCCCGGCCCTCACACCCCAGGTCATGGCACTGAAAGGTGCCCGGCCTCACACCCGTGTCATATGAAGGGCTGCCCGGCCCTCACACCCGTGTCATGAAGAGGTGCCCGGCCTTCACGCGATTCATAGCTCTGTAGGGTTGCCCGGCCCTGCACCCGTTTCTGCTGGCACCTAAAAGGGTGCCCGGCCCTCACACAACTGGTTATAGACCTAAACGGGTGCTCGGCCCTCACACCCCGTGTCATGTGAAGGGGTGCCCGGCCCTCACACCCCGGTTCATAGCTCTGTAGTTGTGCCCGGCCCTTACACCCCGTTTCATGGCACTCAAGGGGTGCCCGGCCCTCACACTCCGGCTCATGGCACTGAAGGGGTGCCCGTAACTGACGCCCCGGGTCATGTCACTGAAGAGGTGGCCAGCCCTCACACCCCGGGTCATGTCACTGAAAGGGTGCCCAGCCGTCACACCCCTGGCCATGGCACTGAAGATGTGCCCGGCCCTCACAAACCTGGTCATAGACCTAAACGGGTGGCCGGCCCTCACACCTCGGGACATGGGGCTGAAGGGGTGCCCGGCCGTCACACTTCAGGTCATGGCACTGAAGGAGTGGCTGGCCCCCACACCCCGACTCATGGCACTGAAAGGGTGCTCGGCCCTCACACCCCAGGTCATAGCACTTAAGGGGTGCCCGCCCTCACACCCCTGGCCATAGACCTAAACGAGTGCCCGGCCCTCACATCCCGGGCCATGGCACTGAAGGAGTGACCGGCCCTCACACACCGGGTCATGTCACTGAAGCGGTGCCCAGCCGTCACACCCCTTTCCATGGCACTGAAGGTGTGCCCGGCCCTCACACACCTGGTTATTGACCTAAATTGGTGACCGGCCCTCACACCTCGGAACATGGGGCTGAAGGGGTGCCCGGCCGTCACACCCCGGGTCATGGCACTGAAGGAGTGCCTGACTCTCACACCCCGGGTCATGGCACTGAAAGGGTGCCCGGCCCTCACACCCCGTGTCATGGTGCTGAAGGGGTGCCCGGCCCTCAAACCCCGGGTCATGTCACTGAATGGGTGCCCGGCCCTCACACTCTGGGTCATGGTGCTGGAGGTGTAGCCCTCACACCCCGGGTCATGTCACTAAACGGGTGCCCGGCCCTCACACCCCGGGTCATGTCACTTAAGGGGTGCACGGCCCTCACACTGCGGGTCATGGACCTAAAGGGTTGCCTGGCCTTCACACCTCGGGTCATGGGGTTTAAGCGGTTCCCGGTCCTCACACCACGGGTCATGGAGCTGAAGGGGTACCCGTCCATCACACCCTGATTCATGGCACTGAAAGGGTGCCCATCCTTCACACCCTGGGTCATGTCGCTGAAGTGGTGCACGGCCCTCACACCCCGGGTCAGGGACCTAAAGGGATACCCGTCCCTCACACCCCGGGTCAT
>NW_024715575.1:0-8675 GCF_018991925.1 Homarus americanus
ATATATGCCAACTTCTTTCAGATGTTTCTCCATTTGGCAATTTTTTCATGTAAAAGTTTTCTGAGAAGTGCCGATTTTTACTATTTTTAGGAAAAATATAATTTTCACTAGTAACTTTCACAGGTCCATTTCCTACCAAGTAGTTCATTGTTCTACTGTCCAGAAGCTGTGGCCAGTTGGCTGGATCACATAAATCATCTTCAGTTTCACGGTTACGGTCTGAGCTGTCCATTTTAAAGGCTTTCATCTGTTTTTCACCACTGTCCTCTTCCTTTCCTTTTATACAATTCACACTAGCACAGTCACTTGCAGTAGTTTCTGGAATTTTTTGTAACACAAATTTGTCAAGGGAACCTTTCAATACATTAACAATTTCTTCTCGTTTCCTTTTCTTTTGCCTTTTCACTGCCTCCGAGATGTATTTTCTGTCTCTGCTTGCCATATTTCTTACACAAAAAAAGTATATCCACAAAACTCAAAAGGCAGGAGTCACAGCTCACAGGACAGGACTCAACCTGATCTCACTGGTTACTGACCCTGGTGGAGTGGCTGTGTGGAGTGGAGTGCAATGGATTATGGAGTCAGATTATGCGGTCAGAGGAACCCACCCCCACCAACCCCCATGGGACTGTCGCTATGGATGGTAAGGTCACGTTTGTGATGGTGGCGTAAGCCGTCAGGTCAGATTAACCAGTCAACAAATAATGTGTCCGAGGTCACTGGGTCTAGTGCTGGGCCCAGCGGGGCCCCCACACGCGCGGGGCCCCGGCGGTCGCCCCTCCCCCCCTAAGGACGGGCCTGTTAATAGTGATCATTATGTATTGTACCCGACGTAGATACGTATCTATATATGCAAATATATATATATATATATATATATATATATATATATATATATATATATATATATATATATATATATATATATATATATATATATATATATATAGTGTTGAGATGCAGACAGATGAGAGACACAGAGTCGGTTGAGGTGTTGGGTGGTGTAATGGGATTTTGTTTGCGTATAACAAACCTGACGCAGCGATTTTGAATAGCCTGCCTGGACATGTGAGTGCCTGGCAGGGCACGGCTTCCTCACTGAAGCTATCCCCATCATAGTGCCAACACCTAACCTGTTTCTCCTGAAGACTTTCAACACGTAAGTTGAACTTGTATTTGTTGTGTACACAGATAGACTGTGTCCATTGCATCGTTTATCATTGTGACGACATAAAAATATGACAATTAAGTACTCATTGTAAGTGTTAAGATTAGTCTAATTACATAGCTATGATTGTTATGTAAATATATATTGGATTAAACATTTATGTATGATTGCCTATGTATGACTTATTTGAAATACTAAAATGAATTGTATTCAACAGGTTTGACCGAATTATAATGTTCGAGTTTGACGTGACGAGTCTGATTAACATTTAGCGCCCAGAAGGCGCTTACACACACACACACACACACACACATATATATATATATATATATATATATATATATATATATATATATATATATATATATATATATATATATATATATACATATATATATATATATATATATATATATATATATATATATATATATATATATATATATATATACATATATGTACATATTCCGTATATAACACTGGTCTACAAATTTTTTTTTTTCTGGCATGAAACCTTTTAACTGTTTTTTACTAACTTTAAGGTGCTGAATCCAAATAAGATCTCAGATTTGCTCCATCACGTAACGTGCCAGAATTTACTGAGCTACCAGAGATTGAGGATATAGACCGGAATTCACCTGTTTCTACTGATGAAGATGAAGAGACTGATCTTTTCAAGCCATCTGGTGAAGATTGTGAAAAGCCAACGTTGTTTACTCAGTCAAAATTGAATGATCTGGTCAGAGATCTAAATTTGCCAAAACAGTTTGCTGAATTGTTAGCTTCCAGGCTTCAAGAGAAAAGACTCTTAAAACCTGGCACGAGTGTCTCCTTTTATCGCAACAGAGAAGAGCAACTGCGGAAGTACTTTCATTCATATGACCAGCTTGTTTTTTGTAATGATGTAGAAGGACTTCTTCTCTCCATGGGACTACCAGCATATGATAGTAAGGATGGAGACTTTTTATTGACAGTTCTAAAAGGAGCTTGAAATGTGTTCTTCTTCATAACGGAAACAAGTATGGTTCAATTCCAATCGGACATTCTGTACAAATTAAAGAAGAGGATGAAAACATTAAGACTGTTCTAGAGAGGTTGCAATACCATGCTCATGAATGGTTAATTTGTGTGGACTTGAAAATGGTAAACTTTCCATTGGGCCAGCAAGGAGGGTACACAAAATACCCCTGTTTTCTGTGCTACTGGGACAGCAGGGCTACAGCAGACCATTGGGTGAAAAAGAATTGGCCACCAAGACATAGTTTGACGCCTGGTGACAAGAATATCATTAACGATCCTCTGGTTGACAGGAAAAACATTGTCCTTCCTCCTCTGCACATAAAACTTGGTATCATGAAGCAATTCGTCAAGGCTCTTGATCATAGTGGAGAGTGTTTCAGATATATATGCTCAACCTTTCCAAGTCTTAGCAACGAGAAGAAAAAGGCAGGGATTTTTGATGGACCTCAAATAAGAACACTACTCAGAGATCCACACTTCCTTGCAACAATGACTGAGGCACAGGCAAGAACTTGGAATGCTTTCTCTAATGTGGTGCGGAACTTCTTAGGGAACAAGAAAGCGGACAACTATCAAGAAATTGTGGAAGAGCTGCTCTTGAGTTTACAAGCACTTGGATGCAGAATGAGTATCAAGGTTCACTACTGACACAGTCACTTGGACGAGTTTCCAGAAAATCTGGGAGAAGTGAGCGAGGAGCAAGGGGAGCGCTTTCATCAAGACATTAAAGTAATGGAGGAACGTTACCACGGTCGATGGGACTCGAACATGATGGCGGACTACTGCTGGAGTTTGAGGAGAGACATTCCAGAAGCTGTACATAAGAGATCGGCCAAAAAGAGGAAGTATATGTAACTGTAACTTGATCTTAATACTTGCACTATTTCTACCGTACATTAATTGTTTTTTTTCACCCTTCAATGTTACATTTAAATATTATATGTGCATTAACTTTCCAATTTGATATTAACAATTTTTGGTTTTAGAAAAATACAAATTATAATGCTGAAAAAATTTATGTATACATGTTTAAACCGTCAATTTTGATCCAAAAGTTTACGTTTCCCAGCAAAAGTGCAATATGGTATATCTCAAAAACCTGATGTGATAGACAAAAACCACAGTCATATTTGGATTCTGCACCCCAAATGTACTTAAAATCCGTTTAAAAACCTTGTGCCAGAAAAATTGTGTTGACCGGTGTAATAAAGGTTACAAATAGATTCAGGATTCTTTAACTTAACATGGTATTAAAATTGAATACTTATTAATTTCTCTGTTGGTATTAATAGCTGGGACTAACATGACGTACAAACACTGTTAATTTATGTTGTATCCCCTTAAAAAAAAAACGAGTATTAAATTTGTTCTTGGCTCGCAGTTACAATACAGTAATTACACGCTGCTTGAGTAAGGTTAAAAGAAACTAGATATAATAAGATTGGTGAATCGAAAAAGGCTGAATTTAAGGGTCTTATATATATATATATATATATATATATATATATATATATATATATATAAAACATATTAGTGCTGTAAGGGTGATTGTGTTAACCTATGTTCTATTTTATGATGTACAGTTGTGGACAAATTTCTCCAAACAGTTGGTAATATCTGCTTTTCACTACATTGTATATCGGAACTACAGATTGAAAATAACACTCCTTAATACAGAGACAAATTCGAGAAAATACGTCAAATTTCCATTCTCCATCACCTAATGATCTTCAAGTACTCACACATTAGATACTGTCACGTGTCCGGGGATTTATGTCGGCAACTGTACATTCGAATTTGTGTGTTGATATATGGCAATGTTTTAAAGTAATTGAATTTATTTGTGTTTACTGCCGTCTGGAGAGAGAACAATAGGAGTGATTATTTTAGGTCCGTAGTAGACTGTTCGACTATACTGTATGTTTGTGTGTGTCTGTTGGTTTATTAGTCCGTCCTCCAGTCTGTTGGTTTATTAGTCCGTCCTCGTGTCTGTTGGTTTATTAGTCCGTCCTCCAGTCTGTTGGTTTATTAGTCCGTCCTCGAGTCTGTTGGTTTATTAGTCCGTCCTCCAGTCTGTTGGTTTATTGGTCCGTCCTCCAGTCTGTTGGTTTATTAGTCCGTCCTCCAGTCTGTTGGTTTATTAGTCCGTCCTCCAGTCTGTTGGTTTATTAGTCCGTCCTCGAGTCTGTTGGTTTATTATTCCGTCCTCCAGTCTGTTGGTTTATTGGTCCGTCCTCCAGTCTGTTGGTTTATTAGTCCGTCCTCCAGTCTGTTGGTTTATTAGTCCGTCCTCCAGTCTGTTGGTTTATTAGTCCGTCCTCCAGTCTGTTGTTTTATTAGTCCGTCCGTGGGTCTGTTGGTTGATCAGTCCCTTCCTGTCTATATTAGTTTATCAGTCTGTCCGTGTATCTGTCTGTGTTTCCTATCAGATCGTCTGTTCGTCTGTCGATGTATCAGTCCGTCCGTTTGTCTCTCCGTGTATTAGTCCGTCCGTGTGTCTGTCCGTGTATCAATCCGTCCATAGTATGCTGTCAAATCGAGGACTCAAACAGTCGTAATTTTCTAACTGTGATCTTTGTAGGTGAATGTGTGTCTCAACAAAACCACTGAAGAAGTGGATAATGAGGCTATTCCGTCGGTTCTTCTTTGGAACTGGTGTGGCCCGACGGGGAGATTAGCGGTCTCCTCCTCCGCTATTTCTTGTTCCTCCTTCCTTGCTCTTTATGTTGTTGTTGTTGCTGTCGTTGTTGTTGTTGTTGTCGTTGTCGTTGTTGTTGTTGTTGTTCTCCTTAAATCTTTTTCTTTCTTTTGTATTTCGTTCTTTCTTTCTTTCTTTCTTTAAAATTGTACACTCAATTTTTCCCCGGTAAAAACCACTGCACTGCACTTTTGCGGAAGGCTTATGACAGGAACATAAGAGTTGAATTAATACTTGAGTTTTCCAACAAAAATAACTTTAATCACCTTTGGAAGGAAATTGAACATATCGCTTAAAATGTTCCCGCCGGACAATATGCTCCCTGCCAGCCAATTTTCCCGAGGCACGGTAAATGTGGCCTCCAAACACGGTGCGCACGCAATTTACTGAATTATGTCGAGTTTCTAATATATTAGCTAGATAATAACTTAATTACTTTTATTACTTATTTATTTAATTAATTATTTATTTATTTATTTATTTATTTATTTATTTACGGGCATATTTATGTACGAATACACTTATTTACTTATACTGCTTGCTACTTACGCACTCACTTAAGCACTTTATTGTTTGTGTACAACTCTACGAGATAATTAGAATCAGTGATACAAGATTTATTTTTAGGTAGCACTTAACATGTAGTTTATGTATACATTATAAGTTCAATAATGGTGTGTTAAGAAAGTGCTTCCTCACCATCAGATGCGGTGGATGTCGCGGAGAAAATATTGCATTAGGAAAATAAATTGCAATTTGTCACAGTATCTCACCTGCTCTTGTAAACTTATTAAGAGTAACGTTGAAATGTACAAGTAACAATTACCTATAAATATTATTTTTTCCTTCAGCTAATAGTGATATTTTTTGTGTTTTGCATGTACGGTGTTTGGCCAGACAGCAACAGGTAATAGTTCTAAATTAAGGGTTATGTGTCTTCGCCTGGGGTAGTGGAGGATGTACCAGGGTGCGGGTTGTAAGAACCAAGGGCCTGCCTAGCCAGGTGGTCGCCAGGAGAGGGTGTTCATAGGTCATGGTGCAGGGTGTGATAAAGAGTCCCGGGAACCACATACGTGGTTATATTCCAGGCAGTTGTTGTGTGTGACAACTACAGTATGTGTCTCTGCCATCAGTAATTTCCTTATGTTTGAAACAAATTTGTATTTTTTCGATAGAAAATGAAGTAATAAACAGTGATAGGATAAAGAGAGGATGATACGTAAAACAAACTATGACCGTCTTGTAGAATATAGAAACAGCGGGAAGTTCGGTTGTGTAGAGTTAAATAAAATAACAGATTTTTTTTCATTTGTTGTATATAAGACAGTTAGGCTTACCGAGACTAAATTGCATAAAATTCCATTTCCCTGGCAAAGAAAATTATCTTCCTCGTGGGGTTTACGCAAGAGATAAAGGAGAAAAAATAAGCCAACTGTCAGTTTGTTTATCATTCACTAAGTCATATTGAATAAATACTTTACATTAATCATAGATACAAATGTAACTTATATGAAGTTATCATGGAAAAATAATAATTTTCTTAGATTAATATAACTCGCACAATAAGAACCCGTCGATCTACCCCCCCCCCCCAGCCACGACTGGTGACCCAAGACGACATAGAAGTCACAATTCCTCTACATCAGGAGGGAAAAATATTGCTTATTGGCCTCGTCTGAGAGCCCCAGATCAGGCAGCTTTGTGCCAGAGATGGAGACCATAGTTCAGTTCGTTCTCGTGGCGTCGCGTTCACAACTCTGACACACGAACGTGCAGAGGAACATATGACCAGACAGAGCAACAGATGGACTCATTGAGGGGTGCATGGACGGGCAGACATACAGAGGATTGGAGTGATGGACATACACAGGGAGGAACAAGATGAACGTACAGACAGATGGACACACAACACCCCTAGGACCCTTCAGCTAAGCGGGGGCCGGGAGACAATAAACATGTAAACAACAGTACATATCGCCTTCATAGCTCAACAGTCAGATGCTGGACCCCTAAAAACCTCCCTTCCGTAAGAGTAGTTTTAGTTTTATTACAACTCGTAGAGTTCTCTGTGTATCTGTTAAACGACTGAGAAATCTGGATTGTAGGATGGGGCCGGGGGTGGGGGGGGGAGGGGTGGGGGGACCGGGTAGGAGGGCCAGGGGGAGGGGCCGCGGAGGAGGGGTTACTGCCAGTCCCCAGTGTAAGGGCAACGAGAAAACTTTTATTTTGAGGCGGAACTTGTTACTGCGTCCGGGATCCTACATGATGAGTGTACTGGGTTTTGGAAATGATGTCTTTGGGAGGTTATAGAAGGAGAGAGTATATCACACACACACACACACACACACACACACACACACACACACACATGTACTTAGTCAACAATACACAGACAGACAAACAGATTAATGACAGAAAACAAGAGAGACAGACACAGGACCACCATAAGGGGAGCGACAAGTACCGTCCAGCGCGTGGTTAGGCTGAGGTGCTTCTTGGCTGTCGGAAGTGGTGGATATCAGTGTCAGCTCCGGGACTCATGGTGACTTGTATTCGAGGGAGGGGAAGTGGCAGCAGAAGTGTATCCTGAGGAAGTCGTAGCAGAAGTTTGTCCAAAGGAAGTAATAGCGGAAGTAGGTCCTGAAGAAGGGGAAGTGGCAGCATAAGTATGTCCTGAGGATGGGGAAGTGACAGCAGAAGTATGTCCTGAGGATGGGGAAGTGACAGCAGAAGTAGGTCCTGAGGAAGGGGAAGTGACAGCAGAAGTATGTCCTGAGGGAGGGGAAGTGACAGTGCAGAAGTAGGTCTCTGAAGAAGGGGAAGTGGCAGCATAAGTATGTCCTGGAGGATGGGGAAGTGGGTGCATAAGTAGGTTCTGAAGAAGGGGAAGTGGCAGCATAAGTATGTCTCTGGGAGGAAGGGGAAGACAGCAGAAGTATGTCTCTGAGGATGGGGAAGTGACCAAGAAGTATGTCCTGAGAAGGGAAGTGACCGCAGAAGTAGGTCCTGAAGAAGGGGAAGTGGCAGCATAAGTATGTCCTGAGGATGGGGAAGTGACAGCAGAAGTAGGTCCTGAAGAAGGGGAAGTGGCAGCATAAGTATGTCCTGAGGATGGGGAAGTGACAGCAGAAGTAGGTCCTGAAGAAGGGGAAGTGGCAGCATAAGTATGTCCTGAGGATGGGGAAGTGACAGCAGAAGTATGTCCTGAGGATGGGGAAGTGACAGCAGAAGTATGTCCTGAGGAAGGGGAAGTGACCGCAGAAGCAATCCCGAGGGAGGGGAAATAGAAGTACCTGTATAAGGGTGACTGGTTAAAGGGGTAGACTGTGTGAAGGGAAGTAGACATTAAGAGAATAAGGGGAAGGTTGTCGAGGATGGGAGGGGATACTCATGAGCGTCTCCCCTCTTGCCTTTTTCCCCTCAGCCCAGTATGCTAATGAGCAGTTTGGATGGTCGTCTCGGGGTAGTTATGAGGTCATTATGTTACCTCTAATTCCCCCGCTCGGTTGACAGGGACATATGTGGACGGGGGATTTTCTGCGTATACACCCGTCTTGGCTGTCAGTGTCGTCTCGGGGTATTTTTGGCTTCTTTCGATCTGACAATACAGGTACAGGCACACGGGTACAGGTACAGGCACACGGGTACAGGTATAGGTACATGGGTACAGGTATAGACACGGGTACAGGTATAGGCACACGGGTACAGGTATAGGCACACGGGTACAGGTACAGGCACACGGGTACAGGTACAGGCACACGGGTACAGGTACAGGCACACGGGTACAGG
>NW_024715576.1:2500-7672 GCF_018991925.1 Homarus americanus
TGTTGCAGCAACAACAGCAGGTGCTGAGTAGTGGACTGGGAGTTGATGATCCTGTGGGTGCAGCAGCAGCAGCAACAACAGCAACTTGAGTGGTGGTGGCGGCGGCCTGTGGAGGAAGTTGATCTATGGTGCACCAGAAGCAGGTGGTGAGGTGGTGGCCTGTGGGGGAGTTGAACCTGTAGCTGCAGCATCAGCAACAGGTAGTGGTTGACTGGGGAGTTGATCGTGTAGGTGCAGCAGGAGCAGCAGTAGCAGGTGGTGGTAGTGGGCTGTGGGTGAGTTGATCCTGTATTTGCAATGGCCAACAGGTGGTGATGGTGGACTGTGGGGGAGGTGATCTTGAAGGTACAGCCGCAGCACCAGGTGGTGATGGACTGTGGGGGAGGTGATCTTGTATGTGCAGCAGCAGTAGGTGGTGGTAGTGGACTGTGGGTGAGTTGATCCTGTATTTGCAATGGCAGCAGGTGGTGATGGTGGACTGTGGGGGAGTTGATCCTGTAAGTGCAGCAGCAGCAACAGTAGGTGGTGGTGGTGGACTGTGGTGGAGTTGATCCTGTAGGTGCAGCAGCTGCACCACCAGCAGCAACAACAACAACAACAACAACAACATAAGCAGCAGCAGCAGGTGGTGGTAGTGTACTGTGGGGGAGTTGATCCTGTAGGTGCAGCAGCAGCAACAGTAGGTGGTGGTGGTGGACTGTGGTGGAGTTGGTCCTGTAGGTGCAGCAGCTGCACCACCAGCAGCAACAACAACAACAACAACATAAGCAGCAGCAGCAGGTGGTGGTAGTGGATTGTGGGGCAGTTGATTCTGTAGGTGCAGCAGCAACGGCAGGTGGTGGCGGTGGACCGTGGGGGAGTTGATCCTGTAGGTGCAGCAGCAGCTGCAGTTGGTGGTGGTATACTGTGGGGGAGTTGATCCTGTAGGTGCAGCAGCAGCAGGTGGTGATGGACTGTGGGGGAGGTGATCCTGTAGGTGCAGCAGCAACAGCAGGTGGTGGTGGTGGGCTGTGGGGGAGTTGATCCTGTAGGTGCAGGAGCAACAGCAGGTGGTGGTGGACTGTGGGGGGATGTGATCTTGTAGGTGCAGCAGCAGGTGGTGGTGGACTGTGGGGTAGTTGATCCTGTAGGTGCAGCTCCAGAGTGGTGGTGGACTGTGGGGGAGTTGATGCCCTAGGTGCAGCAGCAACACCAACAACAGTAGCAGGTGGTGGTAGTGGACTGTGGGGGAGGTGATCCTGTAGGTGCAGTAGCAGCAGGTGGTGATGGTGGACTATGTGGGAGTTGATCCTGTAAGTGTAGTGGCAGCAGGTGGTGAGTGGACTGTGGGGAGTTGATCCGTTGGTGCAGCAGCAGCAACAGTAGGTGGTGGTGGTGGACTGTGGTGGGTTGATCCTGTAGGTGCAGCAGCTGCAGCACCAGCAACAACAACAACATAAGCAGCAGCAGCAGGTGGTGTTAGTGGACTGTGGGGGAGTTGGTCCTGTAGGTGCAGTGGCGGCAGGTGGTGATGGTGGACTGTGGGGGAGGTGATCCTGTAGGTGCAGCTGCAGAGTGGTGGTGGACTCTGGGGGAATTGATGTCCTAGGTGCAGCAGCAACAACAGCAGCAGTAGGTGGTAGTGGACTGTGGGAGAGTTGATCCTGCAGGTGCAGTGGCGGTAGGTGGTGATGGTGGCCTGTGGGGGAGGTGATCCTGTAGGTGCAGCAGCAGCAGGTGGTGATAGTGGACTGTGGGGGAGTTGATCCTGTAAGTGTAGTGGCAGCAGGTGGTGATGGTGGACTGAGGGGGAGGTGATCCTGTAGGTGCAGTGGCAACAGGTTGTGGTGATGGTGGACTGTGGGGGAGGTGATTCTGTAGGTGCAGTGGTTGCAGGGGTGATGGTGGAGTGTGGGGGAGTCGATCCTGTAAGTGCAGAAGCAGCAGGTGGTGGTGGTGGAGTGTGGGGGAGGTGATCCTGTAGGTGCAGTGGCAGCTGGTGGTGATGGTGGAGTGTCGGGGAGTTGATCCTGTAGGTGCAGCAACAGCAGCAGGGGGTGGTGGTGGGCTGTGGGGTAGTTGATCCTGTAGGTGCAGCAGGAGCAACAGCAGGTGGTGGCGGTGGTGGACTGTGGGGGAGTTGAAGCTGTAGGTGCAGCAGCAGCAGGTGGTGATGGTGGACTGTGGGTGAGGTGATCTTGTTGGTGCAGTGGCAGCAGGTGGTGATGGTGGACTGTGGGGGAGTTGATCCTGTAGGTGCAGCAGCAGCCGCAGCAGCAACAATAACAGCAGCAGCAGGTTGTGGTAGTGGACTGTGGGGGAGTTGATCCTGTAGGTGCAGTGGCAGCAGGTGGTGATGGTGGACTATGGGGGAAGTGATCCTGTAGGTGCAGCAGCATCAGGTGCATGGTGGACTGCAGGGTGACGGTGGAGGCCGCTGTGGGGGAGGATGTGGTACTGTAGTCGTAATTCATCGTACATCCTTCACGGGACAATTAACGTCGCACCTTAATAACACCTGAACCACCACCACCTGCCTCCCCGGCCCGCCTCCACGGCCTCACTTGGGTTTTGGTTGTCCCAGCCATTGTTTAATTCGTGTCTTATTTATCTCAGGTATTGTTTCAGTCGTTTTTTTGTTTTGTCCCAGCCTTTGTTTGGCGAGTTTCTTGTTTAACTCGTAATTTGTCTTTTGTCTTGTTTTCTTTATTTACATTTTCAGTTATTGCTTAATATCCTGCATATCTCACATTTGATCTCCTGCTCTGTTTGATGCGCTTTTTGTTTACATCCTGCCTTGTATATGTGGTTTTATTTTCCTGTTAACGTGTGTCTTGTTTGCCTTACACCTTGTTTTATTATTACTATTTTTATCTAGTAATTTATTTTGTACTTTGTTTAACTTGTTTCTTGTGCTATGTTATAATATTTTGTCGAAATTGTTTGCATATGTTGTTTATTTCTTACTAGTTTCTCATGCTTTGACTAATACTGTTTACCTTGTTTGTTTTAATGTTCAGTGTATATATTCGGATCTTGTTTACCACGTAGGTACCTTGTTTGTCGTCGCTCGGTTAAGAAAGTCTTCCTGTCAGTGTTATGTTGTTGTCGGTTAAACCACAGGTATGGCTGAGGCGTTGGTCTGCAGGTTTGTCTTAGTTGTGGTGGTGGTGTTGTTAGGTGTGGTGGTGGTGGTGTGGTGTGTTAGGTGTGGTGGTGGTGTGGTGTGTTAGGTGTGATGTGTTAGGTGTGGTGATGGTGTGGTAGTGGTGTTGTGTGTGGTGTTGGTAGTATTGTGTGTAGTATGTTAGGTATGGTGATGTGTTAATTGTGATGGTGGTGGTATTGTTAGGTGTGGTGGTGGTGCTGATGTTGTGTCAAGTGTGGTGGTGTCTGATCCAGGGTGGCGGAAGTGGAGAAGGAGGAGGAGGTGAAGAAGGAAATCGGAAAGAAGGTGGTGGTGTAGGAGGAGGAATAAATTGTAATAAGAACAGACAAAGAAGAAAATAAGTAGAAAAGAAGAAGAAAATAGAAGAAAACGAAGAACGTGTTGGTAAGAGAGAGGAATCAGGGAGTGCCGAGGAAAATTAGTACAGAAACTGGGGTAATCTATTGTTAATACCGGCTCTATATTAACGTGTTAAGGTCCACCATGTTATACTAAATACCAATAATATACCGCATTGACTTTATTGAATAGGTAATGTGTATTAATTTACTATGGCACTAACACCAGGTGTGTATATATATATATATATATATATATATATATATATATATATATATATATATATATATATATATATATATATATATATATATATATACATATTCCGTATATAATAAAGGTTACAAATAGATTCAGGATTCTTTAACTTAACATGGTTCTAAAATTGAATACTTATTAATTTCTCTGTTGGTATTAATAGCTGGGACTATCATGACGTACAAACACTGTTAATTTATGTTGTATCCCCTTAAAAAAAAACAATGAGTATTAAATTCGTTCTTGGCTCGCAGTTACAATACAGTAATTACACGCTGCTTGAGTAAGGTTAAAAGAAACTAGATATAATAAGATTGGTGAATCGAAAAAGGCTGAATTTAAGGGTCTTACATATATATATATATATATATATATATATATATATATATATATATATATATATATATATATATATATATATATATATATATATATATATATATATATATAAACATATTAGTGCTGTAAGGGTGATCGTGTTAACCTATGTTCTATTTTATGATGTACAGTTGTGGACAAAATTCCCCAAACAGTTGGTAATATCTGCTTTTCATTACATTGTATATCGGAACTACAGATTGAAAATAACACTCCTTAATACAGAGACAAATTCGAGAAAATACGTCAAATTTCCATTTTCCATCACCTAATGATCTTCAAGTACTCACACATTAGATACTGTCACGTGTCCGGGGATTTATGTCGGCAACTGTACATTCGAATTTGTGTGTTGATATATGGGAATGTTTTAAAGTAATTGAATTTATTTGTGTTTACTGCCGCCTGGAGAGAGAACAATAGGAGTGATTATTTTAGGTCCGTAGTAGACTGTTCGACTATACTGTATGTTTGTGTGTCTGTTGGTTTATTAGTCCGTCCTCGAGTCTGTTGGTTTATTAGTCCGTCCTCCAGTCTGTTGGTTTATTAGTCCGTCCGTGGGTCTGTTGGTTTATTAGTCCGTCCTCGAGTCTGTTGGTTTATTAGTCCGTCCGTGGGTCTGTTGGTTGATCAGTCCGTTCCTGTCTATATTAGTTTATCAGTCTGTCCGTGTATCTGTCTGTGTTTCCTATCAGATCGTCTGTTCGTCTGTCGATGTATCAGTCCGTCCGTTTGTCTCTCCGTGTATTAATTAGTCCGTCCGTGTGTCTGTCCGTGTATCAATCCGTCCATAGTATGCTGTCAAATCGAGGACTCAAACAGTCGTAATTTTCTAACTGTGATCTTTGTAGGTGAATGTGTCTCAACAAAACCACTGAAGAAGTGGATAATGAGGCTATTCCGTCGGTTCTTGTTTGGAACTGGTGTGGCCCGACGGGGAGATAGCGGTCTCCTCCTCCGCTATTTCTTGTTCCTCCTTCCTTGCTCTTTATGCTGTTGTTGTTGTTGTTGTTGTTCTCCTTAAATCTTTTTCTTTCTTTTGTATTTCT
>NW_024715577.1:0-5000 GCF_018991925.1 Homarus americanus
ATCATTGTGCTTCCGTTCAGTTACGTATTGCTCTAACCTATTTTTAGGTTTAATGCTGGCATTTTGACGTCTTTATTTAATCTTTAAGTTAGTGAAAAGTTCAGGTTCAGTTAGGTTGATTACTTCATTAGTGACTTCAGCTATATAAGACAATAAAAAAAAGAACAACCTAGTGAAGTAATGTACACTAACTTCACGTCGACACACACAACCCACATACAGACCTGAAATGGAGTTTATTATAGACTCAATCTTTTTTTATACAGTATTTGGTTTATTATTCTATCTATTATATAGTCATTTTACTAATTATAACTAATAGTCAGTTGAGTATAGTTATTAACTATAACTGATAATTCCTATTAGCTTCCATTGTGATCACCTACAACAGTTCAATGCAATACTGGTTATGTATGTATCTAAAACCACCGGTAATAATAATAATAATGTTTTGGTCACCTCATATGGAGTATACCGAGTTCATAAAATGGTTGAAATACCAGTTGTATATAATAAGTCATCACAGTTAATATAGAAACAATATAAAAATAATTGTTGTCATCACCGTGTGGCATCATTGGCAGCGCGGCAGGTTGTTGGCGAGGAGCAGTCAGAGGCTTTGACTGAATTAATGGCTAAGTCTTTAATGTTGTTAATACCTCTCTGTCTTCGTCGTTGCGGCTATTTTATTCGCTGGGTCCGTTATTCCTCAAACGTGTATATACAGGCACAGTATATAGATTAATACTATAGTGAAATATATTTATACGACACTGAATCCGCCTTGAGATCGAACACACCCCCTTTAAACGTCTACATCGGATTTAGAGTTCACGAACGGGTAGAAAATCAACATCACCTCATCATTTTATATCTTGACAGAATTATTAACAAAACTTAGACGTTTTCGGTACTCGAGAAATATAGCCGAGGGTGTTTAGCTTTTTCACGATATCTCTCGAGTATTTAATAAGTGATAAGAATATAACAGAAGAGTAAAATTACATAGGGCAAGAGTTACCACATGTAGACTGTTACACTGTACAATATTCATTGCTTCAACAACGTGAGCACATTCGCAAAACGGCTATTATCCATATATCCCAACATTATCCACTACAACCCCAACATTATCCATTATAACCCCAACAACACATTAACCGCATTATCCACTACACCACCACACATTAATTCATCGCTTGACTACCGAAGGTCAAGACGTACCTGGCGCTCCTCTCTCGGAGCAGCCAGGTCAACTGTTAAGTTGGCCCTGCAACCCCTCCTGAACCCTCCTCCCACCGGAATATCAACAAGTTCTCGCCAGAAGTTACAATTTTCTTTAGGAAAGGAACGGAACCAGTGTTAAACAGAGGTGAACAGTGGTGAACAGTGCTTAAATCAGTGAGAACAACTCAACAGTAACAGTCGTACCCAGTTAACCTTCACACAGTGAGGTCCCAGGTACCCAGTGATAACGGCCCGTGAGACCCAACAACAGCCAGCGATGTGTTAATCCGTCTACGATAGGAAGACCACACCTCACTCATATAACACCATCTGTGAGAATTACTACACCACGTCAAGTCCCTCATCACACCATCTGTGAGGAATTACTACGTGAGGTCCTCATCCACCATCTGTGAGGAATTACTACACCACGTCAGGCCCCTCATAACACCATCTGTGAGAATTACTACACCACGTGATGCCCTCATAACACCATCTGTGAGGAATTACTACACCACGTGAGTCCTCATAACACCATCTGTGAGGAATTACTACCCACGTGAGGCCCTTCATAACACCATCTGCGAGGGTGCTACACCACGCAGGTCCCTCATAACACCATCTGGGGAATTACTACCACGTGAGGTCCTCATAACACCATCTGGGGAATACACTACACCGAGTTCCTCTAACACCATCTGGAGGGATTACTACACCACGCCAGGTCCCTCTGCTTACCATCTGAGAGAACTACTACACCATGAGTTCCTCCTAACACCATCTGGGAGGGAGTTACTACACTACGAGTTTGCTGTTCAACACCTACATTAATCTGTATGTTCACTGTATGTTCCTTTACCTTTTCTCTAATGAAGGCTTTTGTTAAACCACCAATGTATGTAATAAGTCATTTTATGTCAATGTATATTTCAGCCTTCGCGCTGCAGAATTTTCAATAAACCGTTAATTATTATTATTATTATTATTATTATTATTATCTCATCCACAACCCCAACATTAACAAAACATTATCCTATAACCCCAACAACAGATTGCATTATTTAAAGACAATCATTTTCCTTAAACTTTCCACCAAATAATTTGTTCTCAACGCTTATCTACTTTACCCGGACTTTCCTCACTTCTCGCAGCTTCACCTACGAAGGGATATAATCTCTCTCCTCTCGGATAGAAATTTGGTATAATATAAAATAATTATAAATGTATACTATATGGTTAGGTTGATTATAGGGTATATTTAGTTTGTGTTATATTGATTATATTTAACATTATTATGCTTTTACACACACACACACACACACACACACACACACACAAGCCTAGATGGATGCGTCGAGAATTCAATTTTAAAATACAAATCAGATACATAAAATTTAAACCATTAATAGACTAGTCTCAATATACACCTCCAGTATAGCACTATACGACACAGCCTTATATCACAGCACTATACGACACAGCCTTATATCAGCACTATACGACACATTTGTTGTTTTTGGCCTTATATCACAGCACTGTACGACGCCTTATATCACAGCACTATACGACACTTATATCACAGCACTATACGACAATATATCACAGCACTTGCGCCTGCCTTATATCCAGCACTATGCGACACAGCCTTATATCACAGCACTTACGCACGTTTGTTGGTTTGTGTTGTTGTTTTGTTGGTATCACAGCACTATACGGCACAGCCTTATATCACAGCACTATACGCACAGTCTTATATCGCACTACGACACAGCCTTATATCACAGCACTATACGACACAGCCTTATATCACAGCACTATACGACACAGCCTTATATCACAGCACTATACGACACAGCCTTATATCACAACACTATACGGCTGACTTTTACAGCTTGTGCTTATATCACAGCACTATACGACACAGTTATATCAGCACTGTACGACACAGCCTTATATCACAGCACCATACCTTTTATACAAGCACTATCTAACACTATATGAGACCTTCAAATCAGCACTATTAATGACTCGTGTAAAATAGCTATATAACATAACACTATGATAATATATAGCAATCTTATAGTGATATATTACAATATATCCGTGAGGCAGGGCGAGATTAATTGTTCTATTAAAGTTAAGTTAAACTAAGCCTAGAAAGAGAAGAGAACGTCTCACACACAGGTCTCCTGAAGGCGATAATCATACCCTCAACGCCACTGACTGAATTTCGTTACCGATCTTGAGAATTAGGGCCACGTCTGTATAATTTTCGATAATTCACTACATTATATTAGGAAGGCAGGTTTCTATTGGTTCAGGGTGGATGTAGCATTACCAGTTGGGTCGGCACTGCACTCAAACTTTACCTCATCCTCAACTCTAAATGCAGGCACAGTACAGTCCTTCACAGGTGCGTTTACAGGGCTTCTCATATAAACATTCCACAAAACATTACACTGAGATATTTGTTTTAATATGGTTTTAATTTGATTCGTTACTTGTTTTACTATCTCGAGTTTCCTTCTGTCGGATGTACACAAACATAGCGCTGTCATAATGCATAAAACTGAAGAGACCCTGTAAACGCACTAGTGAAAGTACACTTTTCAACTGGGTAGAATGAAGGGCTCCGGGAGAACCAATGACCCTCACGAGGCCAACTATTACATATATAATTACCATAACTACCATATATTTCACTGGATTATATTAATATATATTACTTAATTACCAATAATATTATTAAACAATTACTTGAATGATTTTAGAGTTTTTTTATCATAAACTCAGCGGGTATA
This sequence comes from Homarus americanus, assembly GCF_018991925.1. Lineage (NCBI taxonomy): Eukaryota > Metazoa > Arthropoda > Malacostraca > Decapoda > Nephropidae > Homarus > Homarus americanus. The sequence goes on from NW_024715577.1 coordinate 4,029, forward strand.
ATTTACTGAATTATCCCCCTTGTCATCTATGTCCAGTGTTGCCAGCTCACCACCGCTTACGTTAACACTCAGTGTTACCAGATCCGCCCCTCATCCCTTAATCTACATAGTATCCTTCTTGTTTATATAGGAGGCGCCACGGCCTCCCCAGCCCATAGTGTAATAATCTGAGAGAAGAGAGAGAGAGAGAGTTTCCGGAACAATATAATGTTAAAGGCGTAATACCTATGTGGTTGTTGGTGGTATTTCTGGGAGATTGCGCGCCAAAAAGTGCCCGCCAAAAATCCTTCTCGGTATCAAAACAGAACTTGATTTATTTCGCCGACTTAATTCTTTACTTATAAAACAAAAGACTACAGATACAAACACTGATACAGACATGTCCAAATATTCAAAGATAAAATTTATAGCCAAAACTCAAATAAAATGAGAAACTATATTGAAAGTCCTGCAGGCTGTTATACACCAAGCCTAAAACCTAACCTAACCTAACCTAACCTAGAGCTCCTGTGTGGTGACGGCCTTCTGTCTGCCTAATACACTGCAAGTTTACGGTGCTCTAAGACACGTGTGGTAAATTAGCCCCCATCACCCACCCTCCCACCCACCTTCCTCCGCTCCTCAGGTATGGTGGATAAACGAACAGATCTTGATAAAGTTGTTGTCCCGTTTACATATACATTAACGTCTTGTTAATTTTTAGTATGGCATCACGTGAGGTAGTGTGGCATCTGTGACGTAATCGTTTGTATACGTGTGTGTCATCAATTAAAGCTCTGTGATTGGTGAACGGGCTAGCCACTAGTCGTGACGTCATCACATGTGGGCGGGGAATCAATAGTGACGTCCTTGCCATTATAGTAAGTGGGCCATCAACTGTGGCTCCTTGATTGGTGGTCGGTTTGTTTACTAGCTGTGACGTCACGGTGTTGCGTGAAGGCGAGTGTGATTTCGTAATGGACGGCCCTCAGA
>NW_024715577.1:7500-17088 GCF_018991925.1 Homarus americanus
ACATACACACACACTATACACACACACACACACACATACATACACACTATACACACACACACACACACACTATACAGACAAAAACCTCACCGGACAAAAACCCCAGGACAAAATCCCCACCCTACCGGACAAAAACCCTCATAGTAAAAAATAAAACAGAATTATTTTTAAAGTTTCACAAATTTTCTTACAAATCCACAATGACATTAGACGTTACCATACTGTCCTCACCTTTTGAGACCTCAGGGACCCGTGACCACACACTCTCAGGTCCCTCAGGTCTGTTTAATGACCATGAGGGCGAACTGTACAAACCTTGGTCACTAGTTCAGGTTTCCTTCAGCAGTCTCTGGGTACAGTCGAGAGCTTGATAGATCGTTTCTATTTTTCCCTAAAATTGCATTTAACGTTAGGTTAGGTTACAGTACAGATGGGGGTTTTGTCCGGTGGAGGTGGGGTTTTTGTCCGGTGGGGTTTTTTGTCAGTGGGGTTTTTGTCCGGTGGAGGTGGGGGTTTTGTCAGTGGGGTTTTTGTCCAGTGGGGTTTTTGTCCAGTGGAGGTGGGGTTTTGTCCGGTGGGGGTTTTGTCCGGTGGGGGTTTTGTCATGGACCCACACTGTACATATATAATACACATACTATACATATACATACATACATACACACACATATACTATACACACACATACATACATACATACACACACTGCAAAAATAGAGTACAGGTATACAATGTAAAGACAGTACAGGTATACAATGTAAAGACAGTACAGGTATACAATGTAAAGACAGTACAGGTATACAATGTAAACACAGTACAGGTATACAATGTAAAGACAGTACAGGTATACAATGTAAACACAGTACAGGTATACAATGTAAAGACAGTACAGGTATACAATGTAAAGACAGTACAGGTATACAATGTAAAGACAGTACAGGTATACAATGTAAACACAGTACAGGTATACAATGTAAACACAGTACGGGTATACAATGTAAAGACAGTTTATACAATGTAAAGACAGTACAGGTATACAATGTAGAGACAGTACAGGTATACAATGTAAACAGTACAGGTATACAATGTAAAGACAGTACAGGTATACAATGTAAAGACAGTACAGGTTTATCAATGTAGAGACAGTGCAGGTATACAATGTAAAGAACAGTACAGGTATACAATGTAAACACAGTACAGGTATACAATGTAAAGCACAGTACAGGTATACAACGTAAAGGACAGTACAGGTATGCAATGTAAAAGACAGTACAGGTATACAATGTAAACACAGTACAGATATACAATGTAAAGACAGTACAGGTTATACAATGTAAACACAGTACAGGTATACAATGTAAAGACAGTACAGGTATACAATGTAAAGACAGTACAGGTATACAATGTAGAGACAGTACAGGTATACAATGTAAAGACAGTACAGGTATACAATGTAAAGACAGTACAGGTATACAATGTAAACACAGTACAGATATAATGTAAAGACAGTACAGGTATACAATGTAGAGACAGTACAGGTATACAATGTAAGCACAGTACAGGTATACAATGTAAAGACAGTACAGGTATACAATGTAAACACAGTACAGGTATACAATGTAAACACAGTACAGGTATACAATGTAAAGACAATTACAGGTATACAATGTAGCACAGTGCAGGTATACAATGTAAACACAGTACAGGTATACGTAAGACAGTACAGGTATACAATGTAAACACAGTACAGGTATACAATGTAAAAGACAGTTACAGGTATCTGTAAAGACAGTACAGGTATACAATGTAAACACAGTACAGGTATACAATGTAAGACAATACAGATATACAACGTAAAGACAGTAGGTATACAATGTAAGACAGTACAGGTATACAATGTAAACACAGTACAGATATACAATGTAAAGACAGTACAGGTATACAATGTGAGACAGTACTGGTGTAATGTAAACACAGTCTGGTTACAATGTAAAGACAGTACAGGTATACAATGTAAACACAGTCCGGTATACAATGTAACAGGTACAGGTATACAATGTAAAGACAGTACAGGTATACAATGTAAACACAGTACAGGTATACAATGTAAACACAGTACAGGTATACAAAGACAGTACAGGTATACAATGTAAACACAGTTATACAATGTAAACACAGACGTATATACAAGACGTACAGGTATACAAGAAGACAGTACAGGTATACAATGTAAACACAGTGCAGGTATACAATGTAAACACAGTACAGGTATACAATGTAAACACAGTACAGGTATACAAACAATACAAGTATACAAATAATAATAACTAGTGTATATGTTAAGGCACGCTTAAAGACCTTAGTTATTGAAGAATGGTTCTGGCTAACGAGAAACACGATAGTTGCTATTATAAAAGTAGTTGTGGTTAGCCTGGAGGGAACAAGCTTCTCCCAAACTACAACAATACCCCCTCCTCCCACACACACCGGGGTCATTAAGGTTGGTCATTTTCGTCTAATCCCTAACAGAAGCTTTCATTTTTCTCCTCTTAACCCCAGGTCGCGCCCTCACTATCTTAACTACCAGTATCATCCTAGTATATGTGCCCGCCTAGTACCGTAAATTTGTATGTTGTTCAAGCTGTTTATCATCGAGTGCTGACGGCGCGTACCTTGTTACATGTTTGGTGGTGGTTGTACTCTCTCTCTCTCTCTCTCTCTCTCTCTCTCTCTCTCTCTCTCTCTCGTTAATTATTGTTGTTATTAGTTATTATTATTATTGTTATTATACCAATATTACTGTATTCAATATACAAAGGCTCGTTAACCTGGACGACCCCATTATATATTTCTTAACCTACCTAACCTAACCTAACCTAACCAACTCTACCCTAACCTCACCTAACCTAACTAACCTACCCCTCACCTAACTACCTAACCTAAACTAACCTAACCTGCCCTAACCTGCCTATTAACCTGCCTCACCCTAACAAACTAACTCTTACCCCTAACCTACCCTAACTAACCTAAACCGGTTGAGGATGTCGACTGTCCTCTCTCTAGGTCTGCATTGCTTTACTTCAGGGGCGAGATCTTCGGCCCGCTAACAACAGTCTGATTATTGACTATGAGGCAACACACACTGAATGCTGCATAGATCTGCGGCAACACTCAGCTTCAGTAGTTATTATTGAATCAAATAGTTAGGTAATAAAATGGTGGTGAAGGTTTGAGAATGTAAAATAGTAGTAGTAGAATAGTAGTATTAGTAGCCTAGTAATGCACATATCAATATACTATCACTACCATCACTACACCTACTAACCATCACCACTACCACTACTAACCATCACCAAAACCACCAAAACAACCACCAACGAAGGACCACAAGCAGCCACCAGACAAACGATGATAATTGATATCTTATCTTCACACACACACACCGGCCCAGGCCCAATGCACTAGTGGCGCCAACACCCCCTTACATCCCAGCATCCCCTCCCTCCACTCGGCAGTGCTCAGGAGGAAATGATGATCTGAAGCCAGAACATGCTCGTGTGAGTGCCTTAGAAGAGTGTTATAGAGTGCCTTGTAAAAGTAAATAAGTGACCTAGAAAGCAGAAGATGCTGGAAAAATGTATACGAAGTGACCTTCCCCCTCCGCCAGGGTTCAGAAAGCCTCATATGTAATGCTCTCACAGTCTCCTCCTGTCGATACTGTATCGCGATGGCCAGCTGCTGCTACCTGAGAGGCGCAGCCTGACCCTCTTCCTGTACCATAGGCTGTTATCTCCTTCAGAACCTGCAGATAGTGGGGCAGTACACACACACACACACACACACACACACACACACACACACACACACACCCCTTTCGACTCTCACTGACCACGACCTCATCTGCAAATTTGGGTAGAAGCTTCAACACCATCCTCGACTTACCGGCTCTACTACCACCTGAGATCCCTAGTCGAAATTGCTGTTCACCTTCACATCAGCCCATACGTGCTGAACTGATCCCTATAAGAACAGCCCAGTCCCAACCATTGTAAAAATTATCAATAACTGTAATAAACCAGTGTATTCACTCCCAGTAAACACTACTCCTTGCACTGTCACTATGTTGAAATGAACTGTAGTTTGAGCTTTTATCTAGTTATTATATAACTTATTTGTATCACTTATGTTACTTGTATATTATTTGTAATTCGTACATTCCCCAAATATGTAATGTATATTTTCAGCCTTCTGGCTTAAGCTCTTCAATAAACAGTTAATTATTATTATTATTATTATTATTATTATTATTATTATTATTATATACACACACACACACACCTGATGTACTCAGGACCCTGGCAGAGTCTCAGGTGTAGGACGTTCTCATTAACTGACTTAAGGTAAAACAACTAATGCAATTACCTCAACTCTATAACAACAATCTTAACTACACAACCTCAATTAATTAGTCGATATAGTAAAAATATAACAAAAATAGAATATCATTTTCAACTACGTGGGTTTAACTTCGTAGACAATCTTTTGGGATTTTTTCTTCAATTTTAACTCCTAATTGGTGTAAAAGTCTTAAGTAGTTATAGGAAATCACCTGAAAATGTGCCTAAACCTTATTTCACCTTATTATTAACCACACTGATGTTAACCTGCTATTTTTAACTTGACCTGATCTGACCTGATCTAACCTAACCTAACCACTCCTGACCTCAACCTAACATGCTAATTTAACTTTACTTAACCTACCATAACAACCTATTCTAAGTTAACCTAACCCCCAGGTAGCACTCAGGCTGGTTAATCTTTAGGTTAAATAGGAGTGATAATCTTCAGGTGATGCCAAACTAATTAACAAAAGTTCAAAGGCTGTTAAGAGTTAATGAGGCTCAGGAGGTAAGTAAGGGTCCTTTATAACAGGGTAGTAAATTAACCAGGTGGTATATGCACTATCTCAACTTTGTTCATAAGACCCATCACACAGAAACAATACCACGAACACCGACCATAGAGATCAAAAAACCATATATGCACTATCTTGGCTTCTTCACTATAAGGTACAACCCACAATCACAAAAACCCGAGGAACTTCAAACATCTGAGTAAAGACACCAGGCGTATTATAGCACTATCTGGGACTATGATCATAAGTCTCAATAGCTATATTGTTTACACCAGGAATACCGACTGTATTTAATATTCAAGTCCCCAGTTAAGAAAATCACATGTACTGTATGTATTTTGTTGGTATCAGCAAAGTTTCTGGAATCATTTTCTGTCATTAGAGATTGGACGGGTGGCGGGTGATTTGGGGGTGAGGTGGCGGTGGGTAGACGGTGAGGCGGCGTGCGGGTAGACGGTGATGGGTAGATGCAGAGGGGGCGGGTGGCGGCGACGGTAGGGCGGTGTGCGGAGACGGTAGGGCGGTGTACACGGTAGGGCGGTGCGGTAGATGGTAGGGCGGTGTGCGGGCAGACGGGCGTAGTGGTAGACGGTAGTGCGGTGCAGACGGTAGGGCGGTGTGCGGAGACGGTAGGGCGGTGCGGGAGACGGTAGGGCGGTGTGCGGGTAGACGGTAGGGCGGTGTGCGGGTGATTGTAGGGCGGTGTGCGGGTAGACGGTAGGGCGGTGTGCGGGGTAGATTTGTAGGGCGGTGTGCGGGTGATTGTAGGGCGGTGTGCGGAGTAGATCAGGGCGGTGTGTGGCAGACGGTAGCGGTGTGCGTGGTAGACGGTAGGGCGGTGTGCGGGTAGACGGCGGTGTGCGGTGAGCGGTAGGGCGGTGTGCGGAAGACGGTAGGGGCGGTGTGGTTGGACGGTAGGGCGGTATACGGGTAGACGGTAGGCGGTATACGGGTGAACGGTAGGGCAGGTGTGCGGGTAGACGGTAGAGTGGTCAGCCACTCAAGTTAAACTCTCACTACAACAAAGATGGCGCCACATTTATGCCATGAAAACAAAATCACCCAAACTTTATTTTTATGATCTTGAAATTCTATTGAAGTTCATTTTGTTTTTTTAAGCAGGCTGCATGATCTGGCAGTCAAGCCCTTGTTACCGTAAAAACCACAAACCTAACTTAACCAATTCTAACAAGCCAAACCAAAACAATTTTAACCTTACCAAAACCATTCTAACCTCACCTAACCAAACCAATTCTAACCTAACTCTAACCAACCAATTTAACCCAACCAAACCAATCTAACCTGACCAATCAATTCTAACCTAACCATCCAATTCTAACCTAACCAGCCAATTCTAACCAACCAACCAATTCTAACCTAACCAGCCAATTCTAGCAACCAACCAATTCTAACCCAACCAAACCAATTCTAACCTAACCAATATAACCTAACTAAACCAATTCTAACCAACCAACCAATTCCAACCTAATCTAACCAATTCTCAACCTAACCTAACCAAACCAACCTAACTCTAATCAACCAATTCCCAACCCTAACCAACCACCCTAACTCAACCAACCAACCTATTCAACCTAACCAATACTAACCTAACCTTCCAACCAAACCAATTCTAACCTAACCAACCTAACCCAACCAAACCAATTCTAACCTAACTAACCAACCAATTCTAATCTAACCTAACCAATTCTAACCTAGCCTCAACCACAAAACCAATTCCTAACTATTCGCAAAAATATCCCTCATGAAACACTAACAGCACCTCGACCTGTAATTATTGATAATATAGTAGTTGAAGGCCAGGAAATAAACTCAATCAAACCTGTACTGTACGTGTATCAAACTCACCCATCGAAGTTAGGTATATCTAAACGACCCATACAAGTAGTAGTTAGAGGGGTCGATAAACACACACACACACACACACACACACACACACACAATAAGCGAGAATCAACATTACCGGAGCCATAATGTTCCCTGGACGGTAGACACATCAATACCCCATCACTCAAAGGTTTCATAATTATGGCAATGTGGAGATGAAGGGATAGCGGGGCCGAGCTCTGCACCACTTCCAACCTAAACACAAGCGACCACAACAACACTGTCCGGGTCAATGTCTTCTTGCTGTCCACTTAACCTCACACCCCCCACCCTCCCACCTAACCTAACCTCACCTCACCCCACCCCACCCAACCCAACCTAACCTCACCTCACTCACCTCACCACCCCACCCAACCCAACCTAACCTCACCTCACCTCCCTCACCTCACCCAACCCAACCCAACCTCACCTCACCCCACCCCCCACCTAACCTGCCTCACCCCACCCCACCCAACCTCACCTCACCCAACCCCACCTAACCTAACCTCACCCCCACCTCACCACCCATCCCTAACCTCACCCCCACCCCACCTACCTAACTAACTCCACCCCACCTAACCTAACCTCCACCCCACCCCACCTAACCTAACCTAACCTACCCTCACCCCCTAACCTAACCTAAGCCAACTGGACCTCGAACAGAATATCTTCATCTGGCAAGAAATAAATAGCTAGTCGATAAAGAGTACAACCCAAGTAGTACTAACAATATAGAAAATAAATAAATAAATAAAATTACGACGGGATAAAAATAATTGTTTTATCTATTCACCTTTTATAAATGATAATAAAACACTACTACGGCAAATAATAATGATACCACCATTAACTATGAATCAATAATACTTAATCTAATGATAGTGAAACAATTTAGTTTAATGAATATTTATTTGATAGTGAAGCGACAATGGGCGGTGTTAGAAGGATGGGCAGGATGATGTTGGTTATTACACACACACACGCACGCACACACACACGCACTATTATAGTTGCAGCTCTCAGGTTTAGCGTGTCTCTTGGGGATACCTAATGACTTGTCCTGTATATTTAGCCAAGCCAATGGTAGAAGATCTGGCAACTGGGTGTATGTGTGGTGTGTGTGTGTGTGTGTGTGTGGTGTGTGTTCTAACCACTCACATATATATTTCAAAACACTACTGAATAAAAGTTGAATGAAACTTACATATTCACTCTAAACAAGAGCACGAGTTAGAGTGTTCCGTGGAGAGGTCAAGTCAGGTCAAGGTCATGACATTAAGGTAAACAACAGTTCCCCACCACTTCCAACAAAAGTCAACAATATAACAAGAGTGAATACAATAAATGTCTTCTAATTTAAAAAAAACCAACAACTGGTATAAGAAATGTTGGCCTGTACTGTACGTGTGTCTGAGGACATTTAACATATCTTAAAACTAATGGACCTTTGAGACATGTCTTAAGTATTATGGAAACAAATATTCAACTTAGTACAAATATTCTACCCAACATTAACATCAACCGTTATAAATATATATATATATATATATATATACTCAATACTATAATATACCGCCTATTTTTTTGTATTACGTATATCTACTTTAGATATCTACGCATGTATGAACTTACTATAAATTATAATTTTGAGCTGGTATCTGCGTCGCCTATCAGTATGTTCTAATCTTTACCGACGCCTTATTACATACACCTGCTGTCAATATTTATCTTTATATCTAAGTAAAAATTTTATTTATTTTTATCTGTCCTCTATTATCACCAGCAGTACTGTGTGTTGGCACAGGGTGGTTCATGCGTCTGGTGTGGCAGCGTTATGTCAGGAGGACCACCACACGAGTGTGTCAATACTTTCTAGTTAGCTTGGATCTGCAAACCTGAGGCCAATAAGCGCCAATGTCGAAACGCTGCCGCCGCCCTCCCGCACTAGATGTAGCCCTCCACATGTGCAACATCTGTGAACGACTCTGCCGGTCGATCGGCTCTTTATTCACCCAAAAACTCATCACCTAGGTGACCCCTATAACTCGTATCATTGTATCATAGCTGGTGCGTCACACTCGGATTCCGGTGACAGCATAGTAGTAGTGTGTGGACCCCCCACTCAGACTATATACACAGGAAAGCTGAATTGTACTGTCCAAATTATCTTGGTTCTTATCTAGTCTTATCAGTCCGGCTATTGTTACCTGTCTGGGGCGGGGCGGGGCGGGCGGGTGCGGGAAGGACAGTTTCACTTGCTAATGTTGACGATGATGGTGGTGGTGGTGGTGGTGGTGGTGGTGGTGATGATGGCGGCGGCGGCGGCAACGACGATGATGATGGAGTGGTGATAATGATGGAAATGATAAATAAGACAACCTGGTACACCTTTTCACTTTTGGTATAACTTCTAAACTAACACTTTTATAAAGCAACAACATCTAATAAGGTGTTAAGTAATCATTTACCTATGATCCAACTTCAAAACACTTCAGCAATATAATCTCTACTCTTGACCTATTATTCTCAGTCATAGGTCATTTGTCATCAATAACCGACTTTCTAACCTTAACCTCTGACCGAAATCAACATGACCACTACCTCTTTATCCATCTCTTAACTCTTCATAATAAGAGCTTAAATACCTACGATGTTTCAACACTTAACCTAGTCAAATTTAACCTAACCACCTAGGTTGAGTTAATGTGTTTAATTAATAAGTGAAAATTATGTCAGGTGCTTAATCTTCACGTGATCTCAGCAATACGTAACTGAACGAAGTACACTGA
>NW_024715578.1:0-3154 GCF_018991925.1 Homarus americanus
GCCAGAAGGCTGAAAATATACAGTAACATAATTGGGGAATGGCTTTCGAATTACAAATAATATACAAGTAACATAAGTGACACAAATAAGATATATAATAACTAGATGGGGAAAAGCTCAAACTACAGTGCATTTCAACATAGTGACAGAGCAAGAAGTAGTATTTACTAGGAGTGAATACACTGGTTTATTACAAGTTATTGATAATATTTACAATGGTTGGGACTGGGCTGTTCTTATAGGGTTAAGGTGTTTTGTCAGTGTTAGGGTGTGTTATGTCAGTGTTAGGGAGAGTTATGTTAGTGTTAGGGTGAGTTATGTTAGTGTTAGGGTGTGTTATGTCAGTGTTAGGGTGAGTTATGTTAGTGTTAGGGTGAGTTATGTTAGTGTTTGGGTGAGTTATGTCAGTGTTAGTGTGTGTTATGTAAAGAGTGTTAGGGTGTGTTATGTTAGTGTTAGGGTGAGTTATGTTAGTGTTAGGGTGAGTTATGTTAGTGTTAGGGTGAGTTATGTTAGTGTTAAAGTGTGTTATGTTAGTGTTAGGGTGAGTTATGTCAGTGTTAGGGTGAGTTATGTTAGTGTTATGGTGAGTTATGTCAGTGTTAAAGTGTGTTATGTTAGTGTTATGGTGAGTTATGTTAGTGTTATGGTGAGTTATGTTAGTGTTAAAGTGTGTTGTTAGTGTTATGGTGAGTTATGTCAGTGTTAGGGTGAGTTATATCAGTGTTAGGGTGTGTTATGTCAGTGTTACGGTGAGTTATGTCAGTGTTAGGGTGTGTTATGTCAGTGTTAGGGTGAGTTATGTCAGTGTTAGGGTGATTTGTTAGTGCTAGAGTGAGTTGTTAGTGTTAGGGTGTGTTATGTTTGTTAGGGTGAGTTATGTCAGTGTTAGGGTGAGTTATGTTAGTGTTAGTGTGAGTTATGTCAGTGACAGGGTGAGTTATGTTAGTGTGTGTTATGTTAGTGACAGGGTGTGTTATGTTAGTGTTATTGTGAGTTATGTCAGTGTTAGAGTGAGTTATGTCAGAGTTAGGGTGAGTTATGTCAGTGTTAGGGTGTGTTATGTCAGTGTTGGGGTGTATTATGTCAGTGTTAGGGTGAGTTATGTTAGTGTTATTGTGAGTTATGTCAGTGTTAGGGTGAGTTATGTTAGTGTTATTGTGAGTTATGTCAGTGTTAGAGTGAGTTATGTCAGAGTTAGGGTGAGTTATGTCAGTGTTAGGGTGTGTTATGTCAGTGTTGGGGTGTGTTATGTCAGTGTTAGGGTGAGTTATGTTAGTGTTATTGTGAGTTATGTCAGTGTTAGGGTGAGTTATGTTAGTGTTATTGTGAGTTATGTTAGTGTTACTGTGAGTTATGTCAGTGTTAGGGTGAGTTATGTTAGTGTTATTGTGAGTTATGTTAGTGTTATTGTGAGTTATGTCAGTGTTAGGGTGAGTTATGTTAGTGTTATTGTGAGTTATGTTAGTGTTATTGTGAGTTATGTCAGTGCTAGGGTGAGTTATGTCAGTGTTAGGGTGAGTTATGTTAGTGTTATTGTGAGTTATGTTAGTGTTATTGTGAGTTATGTCAGTGTTATTGTGAGTTATGTCAGTGTTAGGGTGAGTTATGTCAGTGTTAGGGTGTGTTATGTTAGTGTTATTGTGAGTTATGTCAGTGTTAGGGTGAGTTATGTCAGTGTTAGGGTGTGTTATGTTAGTGTTATTGTGAGGTTATGTTGGTGTTAGGGTGTGTTATGTCAGTGTTAGGGTGAGTTATCTCAGTGTTGCAGGGTGAGTTGTGCTGTGTTAGGGTGTGTTGTAATCATTAGGGTGAGTTATGTCAGGGAGTTAGGGTGAGTTATGTTAGTGTTAGGGTGTGTTATGTCAGTGTTAGGAATTTGGGTGTAATCAGTGTTAGGGTGAGTTATGTTAGTGTTAATGGTGAGTTATGTCAGTGTTAGGGTGAGTTGTGTTAGTGTTAGGGTGATTTATGTTAGTGTTAGGGTGAGTTATGTTAGTGTTAGGGTGTGTTATGTAAGTGTTAGGGTGTATTATGTTAGGGTGGGTTATGTCAGTGTTAGGGTGAGTAATGTCAGTGTTAGGGTGTGTTATGTTAGTGTTAGTGTGTGTTGTGTTAGGGTGAGTTATGTTAGTGTTAGGGTGATTTATGTTAGTGTTAGGGTGAGTAATGTCAGTGTTAGGGTGTGTTATGTTAGTGTTAGTGTGTGTTATGTTAGCATTAGGGTGAGTTTTGTAAAAATAATAATAATAATAATAATAATAATAATTAACGGTTTATTGAAAGAGCTTGGCAGCCAGAAGGCTGAAAATATACAGTAACATAATTGGGGAATGGCTTTCGAATTACAAATAATATACAAGTAACATAAGTGACACAAATAAGATATATAATAACTAGATGGGGAAAAGCTCAAACTACAGTGCATTTCAACATAGTGACAGAGCAAGAAGTAGTATTTACTAGGAGTGAATACACTGGTTTATTACAAGTTATTGATAATATTTACAATGGTTGGGACTGGGCTGTTCTTATAGGGTTAAGGTGTTTTATGTCAGTGTTAGGGTGTGTTATGTCAGTGTTAAGGAGAGTTATGTTAGTGTTAGGGTGAGTTATGTTAGTGTTAGGGTGTGTTATGTCAGTGTTAGGGAGAGTTATGTTAGTGTTAGGGTGAGTTATGTTAGTGTTAGGGTGTGTTATGTCAGTGTTAGGGTGAGTTATGTTAGTGTTAGGGTGAGTTATGTTAGTGTTTGGGTGAGTTATGTCAGTGTTAGTGTGTGTTATGTAAAGTGTCAGGTTGTGTGTTATGTTAGTGTTAGGGTGAGCTATGTTAGTGTTAGGGTGAGTTATGTTAGGGTTAGGGGTGTGTTATGTTAGTGTTTGGGTGTGTTATGTCAGTGTTAGGGTGATTTATGTTAGTGTTAGGGTGATTTATGTTAGTGCTAGGGTGAGTTGTTAGTGTTAGGGTGTGTTATGTTAGTGTTAGGGTGAGTTATGTTAGTGTTAGGGTGTGTTATGTTAGTGTTAGGGTATGTTATGTTAGTGTTAGGGTGAGTTATGTCAGTGTTAGGGTGATTTATGTTAGTGGTAGGGTGAGTTATGTTAGTGTTAGGGTGAGTTATGTCAGTGTTAGGGTGTGTTATGTCAGTGTTAG